>NC_086256.1:15022531-15322531 GCF_021018805.1 Prinia subflava | reverse complement strand
ATGAGAAATGTTGTAGGAAAGTATGTCATCAAAAATTGCTTCAGCATCATACTTAAAAATCTGTCCTCTGGAAAACAGGTCAGCTTTCACTGTAGCTTATGGTAATACACACAGGCACTACAGAGTATTTTATATCTTATAATGGAGATAGTAAAGATAATAATATACTTTCATCTATTACTTTTATCAGATCATCTTATCTCTTTTGTGGCATCAAAAGAGAAGATTGAGACAGAAGTATCTGCTTTATTTAATATGCACATGAAGGGCCTGATTCTGTTTACACTGAAGTCAGTGGAGATTTCTGTCCTTGATGGGAGCAGAAACAACTGTCAGAATTCTACTCACAGCATTTCATTAGTGTTCTGTCTGGTGTGCGCGTGGGGAATGGAGACTGACCTCTCAAATCATGAAAATATTGTTATAATTGAAAAGATATTAGTGCTGTAACTTTGTCAGCAATTAACAAACCTGTCAGTTCTGTTCTGTCAAAGTGTGTGCGTGACCTCTCAGTGTTACGGTATCCGAGTTCTGGCAGCAAAAAGAATTCAAAGTAACATGCATAAGCATTCTCTTTGTCTTCCAAGTAATTTTTCCAAGAGTTTCCAGAAATTATTGTTTTTTTGGAGAAGTGGTAGTGCAGGGCATTAGTGATTGTCAGTTTTCTGCTGGTTTTCAGTTGTCTTGAATGTGGATTAGGAGGTTTTGCTTTGGTGTAGAGTTATTTGGAAGAAGATGCTGTTTATGTTTCCTGCAATTGTCCCAATTCACCATGTAATACTGATTTTCAGTCAATGGTATCCTTAATTTTTTTTAAAAGTCTTTTTCTTTGTTTTGAAGAATTTCAGAAAAAAAGAGTACAATTTTAGAGTATCTGTGAATGAAGCCTTTGGCAATACAGTGCACAATAAACTTCTGCATTTGGTTTGAGAGGAAAAATATGAGTAATTTCAGTTTTCTTTCATCCAACAGCTTCTTTTGACTTTATGGTAGCAGTAATAGGCTAAAATAACTATCTTTTTGTGGGGTCTTTATGGTGGAATAATTTTCCCCCTGCTGACCATATTATTGCATATTTTTAGTTCCCTCTAGGGAGGAATGTTTCTGAGAGACTTTGGTTGATCGCAATTGTTTGCCCTTCTGCATCTCCCAAGGAGGTTGAAAACCAACTATAAGTGACAGTCTGAGATCTTTTTTATGCTTCCAGAATAACTGCTTAACTGTAAAAGTCAAAAGTTAAATAGGCAGTGTAACTCTCAAGCCAATATTCCTAGGCACCTGTGAGATCAGACCAGTTGAGAGTCACTTTTTCAGAAAAGTTTAGAAGCTCAGCTCACATAAGCATCAAATTACCAGGATATGTCTCTCAATTTCATTGATTTCCTGAAACTGTAAATTGAAAACTCAGTCACACTGGTAGGCTTGTGAATTCAACCTTGTTGTATTTAGAATTTTTTTTTTCACCAGAACTAGGCAGGGTAAGAAATGGTAAAATTCTTCTATAAAATAGTTGAAATATTAATTAAATGCAAATCTTATATTGATCTCAATGAAGGGGTTAGTATTTTGTTTATCATACTTTTGTTTGTCTTTAATATTTTTGAATATGTCATATAGTTTAGGAGCATAATGAGAGGATTTTGCTTTTCTTTTTGGAGACGCTAAAAAAGGTTCTTAATTTTAAAATAACAGTTTAGAAAATGCTTTTCAAATTCAAGATCTAGTTAGATGTCTAAACCTTTGGTGAGATTTCTTTACTTTCATTGATGGGATGTGGAGAAAATATTTTCCTAGTTTTAGGTTGCTTTAAGAGACAGAAGACATCTGTGGTGAGTCATGGAGGAGTTTAGCTGTGATACGGTACTAAAATGCATTTTGGCAGCAAATGGAGAAGTAACTACTCAATCTGTTGTGAAACAAGAACCTTTCAACCCATTTTTCAAAGTGCTCACAGTTCCCATTTGAAGTCAAGTCAAACAATAAAAGTAGTGAGCAAAGAAAATTAATGTGTATCTGGAATACTTTAATTAAAAATAATAATTATAATGGACCCATGGTGCTCACGAGCTCCTATTTTCTTCTTATTGTTGATTGATTCTGCTAAATTTTACCCTCAGCAAATTATGTTGCTGTTCTGTTACATTTCATATTTGATTACTGAAAGATAGTGAAGCAATTTAAATGAGACTTTTAGGAAAAAATTAGACTCTGGTTTTGAATTGAAACAGTATCCATTAAAATAAAGAAAGTTGTTTTAGTACAGTGATTATTTATAATAAAAGATTTTGCAATAAAGATCCCCTGCAAGAATTAAGTACAAGAATTAAATAGTCAGAAGACTCTCTTGAAAGCATGAAGCAAATGGTAACTTCCAGGAAATTAAAACTCAGCCTTGGTAACGACAGATTTTAAACAGAGTGATTATGGGAAACAATGAAATTATTTCTCATACAGTCTTTACTTCTAACTGTAAGTTCTCTATTTTATTCTTTCTCCTGGAATGCTGAGTTCTGAGCATGCTGTCCACTCTTTCTGATAGTAGCATAAGCTGGTTGTGCACGAGCTGGCTCAGTCTGGGAGCCCGTTCTTCATGTTCTGCCAATAAAGTTAAATTGCACATAGTTTTGTTACTTGATGCACATCCTTTAGGACAGAACAGATCTTTCTTCTCTGGATCTCTAACTTTAGAACAAACTAATTTTACATGAATTTGCAGTGATTCATATATTTCACACTACAGTCCAGAATGATTTAGGTATTGCAGCAAGGAGAAGGGAATGACTGTCAAACTGTCTTTACCATGAAACCTTAAAAGTAAAGTATGACACTGCAGATATTGAGGTGTATGAGAGTGACAGAGTTTGCCATCAAAGCAGCAGTCTTTAAAAGAGTATTGTGGTTCAATTGTCACAGCTTACTGAAAACAAAAGTAAAACACTAGTTTATTTAAGAACACTATCTTTTGTTATGTGCTCAGTAAGACCAAGAAAGTGACTCAGAGCAAAGCTGATCTAATTCTGAATCTTTTCCTCCAAAACTTGAAGAGAATCCAAATAGTAATGGGCTTCAAGCAGTATGACCATGTTTCTTTTTTGTGTTTTTTCTAACTTCTCTGTGCAAGAAAAGGTTGAAAGTTGTTCAGGGGAGTGAATATTGTCAGAAACTTTGAAAGTCCCTACTGAAAAGACACACTGACATTTCTCAACTTTGTACTTGATTCTTGATATTGGACATCAAATGGACTCAAGGTTGTGACTAAATTGATACGTTTTTAAAGGTATTGCTTGATGTGGCATATGTCAAAAGATGTTTAGAATTTGAGCCTCATTTTCTTCATTCAGAGAGCGAGATGGCAGCAATACGCAGGACTTGCTTACATGTCTTCAGGTGGTTTAATTATGGCATAGAGTAAGACTGGAAAATGAGCTAATTTTGCAGACTTGAGGAAAAAGGAAAGAAGGATCCCAGGCTTCTGTGGGGAAAAGCTGTAGCTGTGTAGTTCCACTGATGCATCTGTGGGCAAAATATATCCACTTCCTCCAGAGACTGGCAAAATGGGAAGAACAAAAGCAATGCTTCTCTACATTAGAATGTAAGGTGACAGTGGAGTCAGCTTCTGAAGAAGAGAGAAACAGAAAATATGTCTTGAAGTACAGGAAGTATACAGAACGGGAAGTTTTCATTATTAGACATGGTTTGTCCAACATATTATTTTGCAGCTTTCAAATGTATGTTACCTCATGAGAAACTCAATGTTCTCAGTGCATTTTCCAACTTCCTTGTTTTCTAACCAAAACAGACTTCATGGAGTCTGACTGTCATATTTTGAATATGAGATCTATGTACAATTTGGTGGAAAGGACATGTACAGAATAGTCACAGAATCAAACATGCAAAATTCAAGCTGTATATGTCTTGCTGTTTCTGCTTTTGTTTTGTCTGAAACAAAGGCAGTATGCACATACCTAACTGTGTTCAAATGTTGTAATAATTCAGACCACATAAGAAAAATGGCCCATCAGATATGGAGAAAGAACATAGGAAAAATGTTATTCTCTGATTATGTTTTTTTAAAATGAACTGTTAGAAGAAAAAAGTTATTAAGAAACTTTCATAGTTATTTAGAACTCCAAATAGACTTTTATTAGTTTGATTTTTATAGACTAGTAGTCTTTAATCTCCATTGCAGAATCTGAAGTGTACCTGTTACATACTGGTAAATTAGTTGTCAATCCCTTGGGCAGTATATTTTAATATCAGTATTATATGGTTGATGATATAAATCTTGTATATGGTATTATTAGCTTAGGCAGCTGCTGACTTAAAAAGGCCAGTTTAACAAGTCACCACTGTATTATGTTTAATTAGGTACAGTTTATATAATGAGGTGTTCAGTTCTAATGGAAAGACATGCTGTGAGCAGCACATCTGCAGGAATAACTATTACAATCAGCATTGCAGAGACCCATGGAACTGCAAATTAGACTTACTTATCTAGAAATAAATTACATCCCAATGCCTTCATAAAGCTCATTAATTAATTCCACTGGCATAAAGGTCTTTTTCTTAATTTCATGTTCCATTAGCATAATAAACACAATTTGAGTTACAACAGTATGATCAGTTTAATGGATGCTATTTATTTTAGTTTTTTATTTAAAGTCCCGGTAACATAGAATTAACATCAATATGCTGTTTGGTCCTTTATTAAAAATTCCCATAGGATAACCAGCACAGATGTTCAATACAGCATCATATATTTGCTGCATTTTATGACTTTACTAATTGGCCATATGGAAAGGTGTTGCTTGGATTTCTTTATTTTTTTTTAATCTGATAAATTATATGGATTGTAATAGTCACAATTGGTCACTATGTGAAATTGGACAGGTTAATATACACTGCATGCTGGGAGCAAAACAAGAGTAAGCAAAGTTTTTATGTGTGTGGATTCATAGTAAATAGTAACAATGTACTTCCTGGTGTATTACAATCAGCTTCATTTATATGTAGTTCCTGACATAATTGTAATTTTTTAATTTATGCAGACCCTGTCTAATCAGAATGAAATGCTGCCAACTATTTGTTCAGTCACAGTTACCTTCTAGACAACCTAGTTGTTCCATTCAGCTTTTCTTGAGTCCCCCTTTTCATAATAAACTACACTATTAGCAACATTTATGGTAAGATGTATGTTATTAGAACAAGGGGTTTCATTATTCACCTGTCTAATACTGGTTACTTTAGATGAAATCTGTATCTGTGATTTTGTTAATTTGTTGTAGACTAGAAAAATGTCTTAAAATATTTGGTTTTACCTTATATTGCACATTTGATGCTAAAGCCTAACTGTAATATAACCAAGCTAATTTTGTCATCAGCTTAGTGGAAATGTTTTGTAAGGCTTTTCTCTTATATTGTCTTTGCGTTTCCTGATCTTATTTCTCCTCTCTGCATTTAGTATCAATGACAATCTCTGCAAATATCTTCTCCTTCATCCTTTAATACAATCCCCTTCTAAAGTTAGAGAGGGACTGGGTAGTACTCATGCATCATGTAAACCCATCTGATTTTTCACGTAAAAACTGATTTCTCTCTTTACACTGTAATTCACCTTTCCATTTCTCCCATGCTTTCCAAAATCATCTGAACCTGAGTAATTTATTTTTGCTAGTGTGATTTCCTTCTATTACATGACCTCAATTATGTTATCAGAAAGAGCTGCACCAGAGCAGATGAGGGCAGGTTGCCCTAATAGCAGTTTGTATGTCAGCATGGGCATACACATACACAGATATATAGTTCTCAAGGATCACATGGAAGCATTTTGCTTTAAAAAATGCTCTGTAGCTCATTTTATTTTTTAATACCCCCAGCCCAGCCCATGCCGATGCCCTTGGGATTTCTGGTTTGAGCTTGGTTTTTTTTTAATAATTCCTTCTCATATATTTAATGACTGGATTTGTTAAAGCATTTAAACATGGATTTAATCTTAAGAATGGAATTTTACTTGTAAATTTAGGTTTTTATTGTAATTAGAAATTGTCTAGCAACATGAAGAAAAAGAACTAGCCTTTAGTATCATCCCTTGTGAGTGACTCTGAACTGTAGGAAACAAAGCAGTGAAGTTGTATGATCAGAATAATGTGTCTTTCTTTGTAAATCCTGTTTAGTGCAGATGTTCAAATGAAATTTTTAAAATGAATCACCGTTTTCAGATGTTTAAGTGTTATGAGTCCTAAGACACACGTCAGCAAAAAATGATTTTGCACTGAAGGACGGAGCTAACATTATTACACAGCTGCATTGTCTGTGAATATAATAAAGTCTTTACGTGCACTATGTAGTTGCCCTCTGCGAAGATAAAAGAAAGGTGACAATAGGGGATTGATTCTGTCCCACAATTAAGAAACAGTGACTTGAAAAGCTTGTGCATTTTCAAATTCTTACATAGATATTTTTTACATGGTTCAACCTGCATATATGTGTTGCAGGTTTTTGACAACAATGAAAACAAGCTGGACAAATTGTGCCAAGTCATGGCCTTTTCCAGCTGATTGTGCTGGTTGTGGTTACACAGACAATCATGTAGAGTCTCCTTTAGCGGTGTAAAATGAACACTGTTCCAAGTACATGGGTGAGTATAAGCTAAACCTTGCTCGGGTGGCAGCAGACTGCTGGAGGGCATGGCCTGGATGCATTTGGAACAGAGGGAGAGGCAGATAATGCTTTTGGAAAACAGAGTCTCAGAATGATTCAGGTGATGATAGCTCTTACTACATTGCTATAAAGTGGGAGTGAAATAGGAAGCTGAGCAGCAAGAATCCATGAGGACTCTGCAGCCTCCTATAGAGCTCTATGTTGATTCCTTTTTGCTTTCTATGCCTTGCTGTGAGAGCTTCAACTTATCTCTTGCTGTTATCCTGTGTTATTAGCTCGTGTTATAAGGGCAAACATATTCTGGAAAATTTTATCCTCAGGAAGAAGGTAAACCCACATTGCTTTACACCTGGTTGTAGAGGGTTATTCTATTCTGTATTTTATTTGGATATCTGAATCTGTAATTCCAATTCACCTACAAAATTATATTCATAATGACAAGTAACTGGCATAGATTTTGGAGACTCTTCTACCTGCCATTCCTCTGATCTCAGAGGGCCAGAAGTATCAGCCTATATGAAGCTGAGCGTTTCGATTTGTCTGGCAGTACACTGGGCATCTGACAGCTTGGGTTTTTTCCTCAGCAGTCTTTTTGTCATAGACACCACTGCCCTATCTCCACTTCTACCATCAGCTTTGCACTTTGCAGCTGGACGGACAGTAGTTGGCTTTGTAGGTTTGAATGCCTGAAATGCAATCAGCAATTTTCTTTGATCTGTTGGATTCAGATTAACAGAGAAGTCTTGGGATCAGAGAGAATAGGTTCCTCATGTTGATACTTTCTCATCTGATTTCTTACTCAATTGTGTCCCAGTGATGACTGGGTTTTCTTAAAATCTGAGTAGATGGAGAAAGAAAGGATAATACTCAGGGAATAAGTCCTAAGACACACATTAGAAGGAGATGATTGTTTATTGAAGGGGAAAACTATCTTTATACTGCTGCTTTGCATATAACCCTCTGCAAGGAGGAGTTCTGATGGAGAGCTCAGAAAGAATAAGGAGAAAATTAAGCACTACACAGAAATTTCTGCACATAGGTTTAGTCTTCTGAAATAAGGCATCTTTTGAATATTGCTTGCTGTCTGATAGAGAGAGAGAAGTAGCAGAGAATCAAAATTAAATTGGCTTCTCACAATGCCTGAGGCTTAGGATAGAACTTTGTGTCACTGAGGAATACAGAAAAGCATAGCTGCAAGTACCATTTCACAGACATGGCTGATCCTGTGAAAATTTGGCTAGGGAAGAGACAAATTACTGTTAACTTTCACCAGACCAAATATAGTTGAGCTGGAATAAAACACCTTTGCCACATAGACACAAATGTCATCTGAATTCAAATGCAACTGTTCTGTGTTGTCTGGTAAGCGAGACTCTGACAAGAACATTTTTACAGAAGTTGAGAGCTTCTCCAACCTCCCAGCAATATCTAGAGACTTCTTATCTCATTAACAAGTGCAGGGAGATTTCTCATTTATTTAAAACAGTTTGGTGAATAAAAATGCAATTGAAATGCTTTGTAATGTAGCCTTAATACAGACATTGACCAGATGCAAGGTTAGTACAACAAAGTAAAATGTTAATACTCAGACATGTATCTTAAATCCATCCCATGCATGTTATTTCCACAGGATTTTACAGATGCTTTATTTGCACCTTGGTGATAAATATTCAAGGAGCAGAAATATTATTTTAAAAGCTTGTAGAACTACAGGTGTCACTTTTCAGAACAGAATCTATTCCTCCTGGTAGTTTATGTCAGTGATCCTGTAAGTACCTGTGGCAATGAATGTGTTCCTTTCTGCTTAGGAGTGCTCTCTGTAGTCTGTCCTGTGCGTGGTCTCTGGGAGGCAATATCAAGTACTGTGGCCTCAGACTTCAGACCACAAACTGTATGTTTCTGGTTGTTGATTTTTTTCCACAGTTCTTGCTTAAAAATGGTAGATAACTTTTAGGAAAAAAAATCAGAAATACATAGAGAAACTGAACAGTAACACTAATGTTGAATCCATGAGCCTTGTAACCTGTTTCATTTGTTTAAGCAGCCACTTTTAATTATAATAGGTACTGCTGCACTCAGGTAAACATTCGGGGTACTTGAAAAGAGCACTTAATAAGCGAAGGATCTGTAAAAATTCAGTACATATAGCTGAACTCCTTTGAGAAGTTGCTTTGTTCTTGTCACAGTGCTTGAAGTTAATGGACAACTGAAATAGAATGGCTGTATGTGTCATACATTGAGTGAAGAGGACTGACTTAAAGCCATTAGTGTCCAGAAAAGAAAGACAAAGGCAGAAATTATATTGCTTCCAGATGAATCCTAACTGTTCCCCAGATTCCACGTTAGCATGACAGGCTATAGGAAGGCCATTAATTGAAGGTCAGATAGCGCAATTTTAGTCAGATTTTCTTGATTGAAAAAGCACCAGGAAACTCTCTAGAATGTTACAGAATCTACAAAATACTTTTTAAAAACTGGTTTAATGGCTTGATGGCCTAAGTGACAATTCTACCTGTCATACTAAAAGGGAAAGTAAGCGTTAAACACTGTATGTGGTAGAAGTGCGAGAAGAGGTGAGTTATGCTGCAGTTTGAAAAAAACAGTTAATTATTTTTTTTTGTTTCTTAGAATTCTTTATTGCAGTTAAAGCATAAACCTTAAAACTCCCTTCAATTACTACTGTTCTTGAATTGATTTAATGTCAGCTCTCAATAGCTTCTTTGCTTCTGAAGAAGTATTTTGGTAATAGATCTTTATCAGCATTTTCTCTTCAACAATTTAAAAAATAATAATTTGATAGTTAGCTCCCCCACATTCTAATATAGATCTTTTAATAAGCCTCATCAATCATACTTACTATAATATAATTAAGGTGCATTTCAGGACAGTCCACTCTTGACATCAAATACTAAATAAAAAACAGATACTTGAATATATGCAACAAGGAAAACTCCAGTGTAGGTCATTTGTGTGTTCCTGTGAAAAACATGTCTCAAACCCTTCTCTTTGATTAGCAGATGTGTCAGCTAGAGCTTTTAGTGCTGAAATCTGTACACAACCTCTTGTTTTTTGACTGTTGATTCCTCCCACTTTTCAAGTCATTATAACAGCCTGTGTATTTGCTGGGCATCTATATAAAGCTGGTTTGGTAGGAGGCATGGCTGTCTACTTCAGTTTGTCTCGGAATTCTGAGGTTAGACTAGTGCTGAAATGATGATGGAGAGAGAAGGAAAATCTTAAAATCCTCTTTTTGCTAACCAATAAAAGTTGCTTAGCCAAAAAACTCTGATATTTGTGTCCTCATGATTAACATAAAGCAACATTTGCTCTTAGGCCTTTTGTCAGCTTTGTTCTCCTGTCACTACTTTTCATTCTTTACTTTCCTCCTGTCAGTAAATCCACATGAACAACAACAGAAAGATCATTCTGTTAGTATAATTAATACTGTAATGCATCATTGCTTGAGCTGACTTATCTGCTGCTTGAAGCTTAAAAGAATGTCCATAAGTTGCAGTAAATCTGTTTCTCTGCAATGGAACAAACCCCAAATACTGCATGGCAAGAATCATTGAGCTAGAGTCACTACAGCTCTAATTCTTGTATCCTTGGGCTCTCAGTACATATTGGATACCACTTGCAGTTTTGGATGAGAAATTGGACAGGCTACAATAATAAGTGGTCTAGTTAGTGCTGGCTGCAGAATAACTGCTTGTACCAAACAAATGGTGTTTTGCTGTAAGAGGGGGAAATGCTACCGTTTTAGATTAAAACCTTTCATTTTCCCATTTTGGTTGCAGACATTTTTCTGTACACTATGGAAGTACAGTTCTGAGGAAGGTAGAGCAGATGTGCATTCAGGCCAGTGGTATTTTGTCATTTGATTTAGTGCAAGGAGAACTAGGTGACATTTTAAAGTTTGTGTTATGTAAGAGGTCAAATAAAATCATCTAATGATGCCTTTTAGCCTTGAAAATTAGTTAACCTGTACTATGGGGATTTTAATGGATAAGCTTTCTGAGACTTCCATTTCATTGTATTAGAATGTAAACAGTCTTCATCAGGAATAGTTAATTAGTTTGGTTTGTAGAGATTCTGACACATTCAGGCCCAAATAGGAAAAAAATGGTGATTTTTACAGAAGTACTCCTGCTAAATTTTCTTATGTACAGTGATGTCATGCATTTGAATGAGTTGTGTTCACAGTATGTACAAACATCCTTTTTGAAGTGAGAGAAACTACCCTTTATGCCACTCCTAAATAACCTAGCTATTTTTTAACCTTTGCATTAAATACATGTGACTTCACTGGTCATATAGCTTGTCATGAAAAATATGTGTCAACTGTTCCCTTTATGCCTAGATATTATACAATTGTCAAAGAAAAAAATGGCATTCTTCCTTTCCCTTAATATTTACCAACTTAAGAGATTTTGCTGTCTGTTGAGCAATCACAGAAGGAAATAAATGACTACATAGGATGGAACTTCCAACTATGAGACTCATTGTCTTCCTTTTTATTTCTTAAGCTGTTTTCCATCTGTGCAGTGAAATGGAGTGCTACTGCCCAATGTGCTGGAAACTACACTGCTTTTCACTTCTGTGTTGCTTTTTACCTTTTGCTTTTATTTATCCTAAATAAAATGATGACTTGTCCTGAAGCATTTATCAGTTAAATGTGGCATTGTAATCAATTTTATGAATTTTTAAGTCAATGTGAATATCAAATTGCAGTGAGGGCATTCAGCACCATACAGGCTGGGGCCCATAGTGAAAGCCAATATTTGAGGAATAAATATTGTGTAATAGTTTTAAAGATTTGTGACATTTCATTATGAAGTTTGTTTAAATTGGTGGAAAATTGTCATTGACGGAGTAATGCACTTCACTCACAAGAAAGAACAATGCATTTTGTTTTTATCTGGCAAAATGCATGTTAACAAAATTCTATGGTAAATGTGACCGCTGTAACAAAATTCCGTGGCACGGTACATGTGAGTGTTTACTGCCTGTGAACCGGATCAGAAAGAACTGATTGAGACCCTCCTGTTGAGTCATGAGGTTCAGAATGGACCCCCCTTTCATTCTAAACTCCTCAGAGGGGAGTTTAGATGCAGCTGGATCCAGACTTGGTCCCAGACTTGGTGAATGATTTATGTCTAAAGGATTATATATGCACATCCTTTCTCTGTATCACTTAGATAAGATTTCAAAGTTTCAGTGTGCTTATTCCCAGTTCGCTTACCAAGTATTTGATACATTAAGGATTATTTTAGCATTCCTACTCAGGGACTTATCCTAATGTGCAGCCCACTGCCGTTCAGGAGAGCTCACGGGCCCTGTGCTGTCCATAAGTACATGGAGTAAGACGATTGAATTGTAGTCATATTTGTATATGGACTACTGATGTTAGCTTTGTCCAGATTTGGCCTGAGTAGGGCACTGACCAGCACCGTGGTTTGCAGTGTGCCTTGGCTGTTGTGGTGTTGATCTCCGCTGGATCCCCTTAAGGCCGGATGCAGCCGTCATTACCAGACCATCCATTAGGACCAGCACTGGTGGTTATCACTCCAACAGGCTTGCAGGAGATGGAGGTCAGTTGAGACAGAGTAGGAGAAGCACACTGCCACAAAAAGCACAGCAACAGGACAAGATGTACATAAGGATGTATCCTATTTTCATAGTATAAGATAACTGCCCATGGCAAATAATATACTGCAAGATGTATGTCCTGGTTTGAGATAATGCTTTGATGAGAGTTTATAACTTGGAAAGCACTCCAAGCCCATATATATTGCATTCAGAAAACAAGCCTGCAGGTTTCCTTGTCGTTTTCATTTTTACTCTCACGTGACACCTTAACTTGTTACTACTTGATTATAATTAGGTACTTGATTTTCATCAACAATAATTTCGAAGTGGAGTACTTTATGTCTTTTTAAAGCAGGCTTTGCTTAATGTTATGTGATTTCAGCCAAGAACATGAATTCCTCTGCCTCAGTTTATGTTTTCATACTATGAGTAATTTACCTAACTCAAATTTAATATTCAGCATAAAAAAATTCTGTGTAATGTTTTAAGCTCCTACTGATGTTAGGAGTAAATTGAACTTATCTCCTGTACTGTTACTTCAACCTCTGAAATCTTGACTGAAACTGATGTTTCAGGCCTTGAAAAAGCCACTGTTATCTTTTGTAACATCTCTTTTCTCTTATTAGCATAGCATGCATCTGTTTTAATTTCATTGAACAGTTCTAATTTCAAAGTCACATGTTTGTTCAGTTTCTAACCCTGAAGAACTACCCAGGATTAATCAAAGCTTAGTCTATGTAGAGAATCTTTTGATTCTCTTCCTTTTGCTGTCTTTAACGGGACATTGCCTGTGTAAGCAAAATCAATGTTAAAGGCTTGTTAGAAATGTTGGGAAGTTAACGTAAAAGGTTTTGGCACCCAAACAAGGGTCCTGAAGATGCTGGAAAACTCCTTACATTTATTTCAAGTTTTGCTTAGTGTGCTGCAGTCTGACAGTGGAGTTCTGGCAGCACCTAGACATGTGCACATAGGGCTGAGTTTCATTAAACCATTTTCCATGCAAAGTAAGGTAGTCAAAAGAAACTGGATAGTAAAGTCTTACTGGAAAATTATTACTGAAAAATTGCTTGAATATTCTGTGTATGTAAAATATATGAATCCGGACTGGTTTCCATTTATGTGCTAGAGACTGTTTGAAGCTCCTGTAAAGACACCAGTGGAAAAATGGCTTGAAGTTATAAAGAAAAAAAAAAAACAATAGAAACCATTTAAAAGGATGTTTTAGTGAGGGAAAGGTATGAGGAGGGAAATCATTGTAGAGCCTGCCATGGGCAAGCAAGTGATTTGGAGGGGAAAAGGAAAAAACACATTTCAAAAAATGAGGGTGGATTATTAGTGAAAAAATGTTGGCTACTCAAAAGAATATATCTGGAAGAGAACTGACCCTGGCCTGAACTCAGAAAGAGGTTCAGGAAAGAGAAATGGCTGTGGACTCTTCTGCTCACCCAAAAAGAGCTGTATGTGGAAATCTTGTAAAAACCTCCACGTTTGCTGGCTTTGATGTATGTATACGAATGACATGTATACGTAATGACTGACTTAGGAAGTGGGGAAGGCAGGGGTGTAATGGTGAGTCAGTACACATCCTGGAGGTAAATCTGGTAGTCTAACATAGGTCTTGATGATGAGAGCAGAACCACACAGAGTGTACTGAGTTGGAAGGGACCCATGAGGATCACCAAGTCCAGCTCCTGGCCCTGCACAGCACCATCCCCACCCATGTGCCCAAGAGCATTGTCCAAGCACTTGAACTGTGTCGGGCTGGTGCTGTGACCACTGCTCTGGGGAGCTGTTCCAGTGCCCAGCCACTGTCTGGGTGAGCAACATTTTTCTGATTTCCAACCTAAACCTCCCCTAAAACAACTTCAGGCCATTCCTTTGGGTCTTGGCCACCAGAGAGAAGAGATCAGTGCCTGCCGCTCCTCTTCCCCTCAGGAGGAAGCTGTGGCTGCAGTGAGCTCTGCCCTCAGTCTCCTCTGGGCTGAGCAGACCCGGTGCCCTCAGCTTCTCCTCACAGGGCTTCCCCTCCAGGCCCTTCACTGCCTTTGTTGCCCTCCTTTGGACACTCTCTAATAGTTTAAAGTCTTTCTTACACTGCTGCACCCAAACCTGCCCACCTCGAGGTGAGGCCACCCCAGAGCAGAGCAGAGCAGAGCAGAGCAGAGCAGAGCAGAGCAGAACAGAGCAGAGCAGAGCAGAGCAGAGCAGAGCAGAGCAGGACAATCCCCTCCCCTGCCCGGCTGGCCATGCTGGGCCTGATGTCCCCAGGGCACGGCTGGGCCTTCCAGCCTGCCAGGGCACTGCTGACTCATATTAAACTTTCTGTTGACCAGGACCCCCAGGTCACTTTCCCCTTTCCAGCACTGCTTTCCAGCATCTCATTCCTCAGTCTGTATACACATCTAGGATTGCCCTGTTGCTATTCTCAGTATGGAAAAGGACAGAGAGATGAAGACTGCCTGAGAAGTGGGACACAGTACAGAAGAGGGACAGTGAGTCACCCTTTTCTCAGAAATTTATATCCTGAGATGCAAACCACAGCAAAATGGTCAAGGGAGTGTTTGGCAAGTGGAGCTTTACGTATTTCTAAGTATTATGAGCTTTGAGATAGTTGAAAGGTTGAAAGATTTCCCTTCAGTGGTCATTAGATACTGATTGCCTGAGATATGGAGGTTTTTTTAAAACCACTTTTTTCTGTGAGGTATTCTAATTGGGCAAGAGCTTCATTCTCTAGCAATAACATCTTGTGTATTTGGCTTTTTTGTATTTTTCACAGAAGTGCCTGCTTGTTACACATACAGCGTTTTCCATTTTCCTAGAAACCCTTGTGATATAGTTAGGAAGAATTTTATGTCTTTTCTGATTCAGACAGCTGAGCCTGAATCCCAGCATGGAGGAGAACAGCTTTTTTTATTCCATAATACAAGTTAGTGGGCAATCATCATAGGAACTTTATTCTAAACATTCTGTCCTGCCCCAGCAGCAGTGCTGGAACCCATGAAGTAATTTCTTAGCTTAATCAACACTGCATCTGTTTTAAAAATAGACATATTCTTTTGGGTTAATGAAAGGCGACATTCCAAGTTGTGGAAGTGTGAACAATGTTACAGAACAGATATGTATGTAAGTTTAAAATACGTGCTTTCTGAAATGCATGGTTACAAAGTTTGCTGGATTACACAAAAAGTGATAGAAATAAATTTGTGTGCTGTTCTTCATGGATTTTTTGTTTTGTTCTGTTTTTCCTGAATGAGACAAATTCATATGGATACAAATCACATAAGTAGTTAAAATCTTGATTTCATTTGTTGTGTCTATCTGTGCATTTATATATGTGTTTTGAGAGAAAGATCAAAAAGGCATGTACTTGAATATAATACATATTGAGCAGTGACCAAGGTGGCAAAGTTTTAAGCTCGGATTTCTAAAATTGTTTGAAGCTTATCTGACTCTGGTGCTGAAACCTGTTATCAGTTCCTGCTGCCTTCAGGGAAAATAGAATTAAATTAATACTGAAAGTTCTTGAAAACGAGACAAAATCTTTGCTGAACTTGAATTGAATAGCCTGACCTGGTTCTAATATGCTATTATTGAAAATTTAAGGTAAGCACAATTTTGTTAATACTCAAAACTTGTCTTAACACTTGACTATTTTGTCTTCTTTTGAAAATCCTGCTGCCTGCTGGTGGGAATCTGAACCTTCCTGTGCTGCGTAGAATGAGATGATTCCAGTAGTGTGCTTGTCTTACTGGAATGACTCTGGGAAAGAGCCAAACTGCTGCTGAAGATGCTCAACTGCCATGCTACTGAATTGCTCTCTTGGATATATTTCTTAAAAATCTCTGCCAACATCTCAGAAGTGAAGAATTTTAAGAGGTACAAATTACAATTACTATGTAATAAATTATTCTGTTATATCAATATCTTGCTATGCAAAGTAAGCTACTTTGGGGGAATGAACTAGAGTAGTGTTTTGCTCAAGCTGTGTATTTAAGGGAGAGTTATTCATTGTGCCCTTGTTTTGCCAGATTAAAACAGCTACTCAAGAATCATAGATGTTTAAACAGCCTGAAGCATTTTTGTTTCAAAAGTATGAAATGACATTTGCCCTTTTCTCAGTGGCTTTCTTGAGACAATTCTTATTTAGGACACCATGTTTAGAAATACTAAAGACTTCTAATTCTAATATAAGGATTTAGGTTATTTATTAGCTTATATGTTAAGCAGAGAAAGGTGACTGGGTGACGAAAACATTCACTTCTTGGGCTGACCAGTTGATTTCAGCAGTGCTGGTTTCAGAAGTTATCAGTAAATTCTGCCAGAATTAAAATGCTGTATTTTCTTCAGCTAAGACATGTCTCTGGTAAATTGGTCAGACTGAGGTTCCAGGGCCTTTTATACTAAATTTAGGGTTTGTCCAGTTTGACTGTTTTCAGAACAGGTTAAAAGTGTTGTCATCAAAGTGAAAAGCATGAACTCATAGATCTTGGTTTAGGAAAAAGCTCTCCCTTAATCCAGAAAAGTACAAGAGGATTGATAGCATCAGTACATCTTATCTTATCCGAGACCTTGAATTTTGCCCACTCTTATGTACCCTTATAAAATGTTCATACTCCTATTGACATTGCAGAGTAGGTGTCTCTTTGCAGGACCTAGACCTTCTTGTTGCTGTGGACATTACTCTTCGCTGGATTAAATATTCTGTTTGTGTTTTTATGACTGGCAGGCTCTCAGCTGATTACAGGCAGAAGTTTCACACAGTGTTTATTTATTTACCTATAAAATACTGTTTTGTGGTTTTCAAACTTCTATCTTTGTAATTTTTCCTTGGTGCAGTTAAGGCTGTTTATTATGTGGAAAGGTACCTAGTAGTGCTTAGTATAAAAAGATGTGGATTCGTAGAGGAAGTGACATCCACTCTTATTTACTGCAGCTTTAATTTGGAAAGACCTAATATTTACAGACACATTTGTCAGAAATTTCTTCACAAGTATATTTTTCCTCTGCTGTGCTAGAGTCCTTTTTTTTAGATGCAAATGAGATAGGATTTTAAAAGTTTCACTCACAATTAAAGGTTCAAATTTGTGATCAGTGTTATATTTTGCAGTAAAGTTCTCTAGCTGTGTTATAGAAGTTTTTGAGTTAATCATGAGTGCTCTGCCTGAGCTGAACTGAAACTGGATATACTATGGCTGAGTTTACACAGTTCTGTGTTGTGTGATTTTGGTTGGATTGCTTGGGCTGGATTTGGGATCCCTGTATTGCAGTGTGGCAAACTTTTCTCCTCCTCATCAAAACTTCATTTTCTGTTTCATAGTGTCTGTGATTTTGCTTTATCTGGGTTACTGTGTTTCCTTGGATAAAAAGGGATGAGCTGGATAATGAGCTAGTATTTCAGTGTTGTTCCCTCTTCCTTTCTCAGCATAGCAACATACCTTACTTGCTTTTGTGGTCACTGACAAACAGATTGCTGAGCAACCCACAGCACTGCAGCTGTATTCCATCTCTGCTCCTGGGGCTTTTAGACCCGCAGTGTGCAGGCTGAATTGGTTCTTCCAGTTCATGATCCTTCACTCATTCCTGTAGTATTTAAAGTGATTCAGTACTGTATTGGAGGTTCAATAAGTGTACTTAAATTCTTCCATCAGTTACTCAGAAGCATCTTATAATGTGACAGGTACAGGTGCAAATGTCTTCACTCATACATAATTCCACTTACAGATCAATAACTATCTTACATATTATACCTATGATAGATTTCCTTGGAAAATTGCATTCACCAGTGAGCTGCAGTGGGGAGTATAGAAGGATATGAAGTAGGAGGCTTTTAATACAGAATTTTCTTTTAATAGAGAAATGATCTGTTGTTTAATTCTATAATGAGATGGGTAGGAAAACAAGTTACTGCATCCATAAAGCAAAAATATGAACTAGCAGCACCACGCTGCAAACTGCAGGCTTGATTGTGCTTAACTCTAGGTAAATATAAGATAACATATTCCTCAGTAATGTGGTAACAATGGAGGAATTAGCACAGAGAAGCTGTACTGTGTAATAACCCTCTCCAGCTTACTGAATCCATGTGTTTACTTGTCCATATTGTAATTGTTCTCTATACCTGAATTTTTTTCTCTTGGTTTGTGATTAGGTAATTCCTCTAATCGCTCCCTGTTATTGTGGAAGAGCTGTGCAACAGCCTTTGTATTTCACTCTGCTTCTGAAGCATTGTTCACATCACATTTTTTTTCTAAGCAAATAAATAATGTTTATTAACAGTGTAATCACAGTGACTGCTATGGTGAGATTATTGTGGGCATGGCTTTAGAAAGAAGTTTAAGGGAAACCCAGGGGGTGTTTGGGCACTGGAGCAGCTACCCAGGGTTGTGGTCACAGCACCAGCCTGGCAGAGCTCAAGTGCTTGGACAATGCTCTCAGGCACAGGGTGTGACTCTTGGGGATGGGGCTGCGCAGGGCCAGGAGTTGGACTTCATTCTCATGGGCCCCTTACAAGTCAGCATATTCCACAATTGTGTCATTCTGTGACTGTCCTCCTCTGCATATGGCTTGGAGCATGCGTGATCACACCCAGAATGACACATAGGACAGGGAGTCTCTTTTTCTTCCTTCATCCAGATTGTCTCTAGGTGGGGCCAGCTTTCTGTTTTGACTTCTTTCATGGAATATGTGTGTTCTTATGAACAGTGCCTTTATGCCTCCAAGGAGATGGTTTTTCCTTGGTTTTTGAACTGGACTTTGAATTTGGGATAGAAGCGTGAGGAAGCTTGGATGTTCTGTTTGTAAGTTAAAGATCACTAGTCTAACGTTGGGTTAGGTTCTGTAATTATGCATTGATGTAGAGAATTGTATTGCATGTGTTTTTGTGTAGGCTTTCTATTCTAGCCTCTAAAAATATACAGACTTCCCCACTTTGGAACCTGGCTCCAAATTATTGTGGGCATTTTTCAGGTGCAGAGTTATGGGCATACACATGCAAGACATGAGATTTTGTGAATAGTTGTTCATAAAACTTCGGCAGTATTGCATGTGTGTATGTAAATTGTATAGATTTTTAATCCAAGTGATACACAAATTGTCAGTGAATGGGTTGCAGAACCTCCTGTCATTTATTTTTATAGCTAATGGCTTTTTTTATATTCCATTTTCTACAAGTTTTCATTAAGCAGTGCATGTAAAGTGCTTCAACTTGACTTTGATGCGCATTCAGTATCAGAAGGAAAGATCAGGCCTTTTATCTCTAAACTACAGATCAATTACCTTTCTAAACACTTACCTCATAATTTTCCTTTAAATAAAAAAGAAAAAAAAAAGGTACTACAATCAACTGTATTAAAGACAAGAAAAATGAAAGTAGTTGGAAAAAATGGAAGCATCACTGAAGATAAGATATAAGGGACTATGGACTTGCCATTATAGTATTAGATATTGGTGCACAATTATCCCATAGAGTGTATAAGAAAAAATAGTACCTTAACATTTGGAAGTAAAAAGACCCATAATTTCTTGAAGCAAGAAGTTAGCTGGCTTGCTAATGAATTAAATATGTGACAGCTTTTAAGTGAAGCACAGCTGCTGAGTTGTCAGAGCAGGTGACTTTATCATCAGCAGATTTTGATGGTATTATGCTTAGGATGAAATAACCACTTGTTTCAAAAAAAAGTCTCTAATATCCTATCTGAAGGTCAGTCTCATAGATTTCATTCCTTAATATTCTAGCTGACATTCCCATTTTCTGAAGTATGAGTCTTTAGATACATAAGTCTTGGATATTGTAGTATCAAAAAGGCTACTATGTGCAGCATTGCAATTAGGTTGAGAAAATCCTCTTACTGTTATATCTGTGAACTGTAAACCAAAAGTTCCAATTTTTGTTGTTTATACATTTTTACTGCAGCTCTCATAATAATACAGTCAGGTTCTAAATAGGGGTCCTTTTTGATTCAGCACTGTAAAACAAAAAAAATTCAATAGAAATAGTGTTGGAGTTCAGTGTAGGTAAAATACTAACATCCTCTTACATAGCCCTTGGCTGTGCAGGTTCAGCTTAGGAGGTGTTTTTGTTTTGAAGTGACATGACATTGAGTTATTACTTCAGAAAGGCAGAAAAGAGACTGTTACTTTATTCATTTATATTCCAACTATATTAAACATGCTAGTTGAAAACACAAGACTCCCCCTCTTTGAAACTAACAAAATAGTCAAATGCAGAAGAAGCTATTCAAAATTGTCTTTTAATAAAAGTTTAAAGTCTTCAAAATATATTTGCCCCTGGAGCAAACTTTTTTCATTTAATATTGTGTCTGTTAATTAGTGCTTCAAATTTGCAAATTCTTTATTGGTTTATATCAATGTAATACCCAAAGCTCATCTCATTGCCAGCTTTGAATGAAATATGATCCTGTTTATTCTATTAAAACGAAGCACTGAAATTGTTACCCAAATGCCACAGGAATTCTTGCCATTTTCTCATCAAATTCCTCATCAGATTTTTTGTTAAAGTCACATTGTTTTAGATTTTGAGCCTTGGCATTTAAATGAAATTCAATGTGCCTCACTGGAGAAAACATCTGCAGGGACATATTATGTACAATATCCATTCCAATCAAGCAGGAGTGCACTGTGTGACTGAATGAGCAGCTTATTCTTACTCCACTTAGGTTTACCCTGATGTGGCTATTGAGTCGGTTTGTGACAAGGAATGTTTAGAAAATTAAACTAGCAGAACAGCAATGTTTTTTTTTTTTAATACTCAGAGCAAATACTTCCAGTTGCACAATATTAATTTAATAATGACATTTTAAAAAAGAACCTGGAGGAGTTTGGTGCCAAATTCCCTCAGAAATTCAATGGAACTTGGGAATTGGAGCCTTCAGGTTGCCTTTGTAAATCTCTCTGAGTGATTATTAGTAGGAGTTTTCTTTGAATATAAAATCGTGACCTACTGAAGCTGAATGGGGGTAGAGAGGTGTTGGGGGAAAATGAAAAGAAAGAATAAAGAAATCAATCTGTAATACAGTAAAACATATTAAAAAGTTGCAGGAGTTCTCGAAGCATGGGGTTAACAATCAGTACAGATGGCCTGGAACAGGCTCTTTTTTGGAGCAGCTGCCTTACACACTAAGAGTGTCCCCTTCTGGTGGGCAAAAACAGGCAGTGTGGAGGAGCAAACCCTGCGACAGCAGATGTGGGTGTTTGTGGAACTTGCTCCTTTTTCCAATGTAGAATTCTGACCAAAAAGTAAAAAAGTCTCTATAACATGTATTCATGGTGACATCCTCTGCCATCCTTTGAAAGACTTCTTTTACAGACAGGGCACCTGCCTGTAACATTTCTTCTGCTGCAGACCTGTGAATAAGAGCTGTTGTTATAAGCTTTTCAATTGCTTTTTAAAAACCAAAAAAGGTGTGGCAGTGGAGGCAAGGGGATCACTCCAGTGCCCCCAGTACAGGAGGGACATTGATAAACAAGGACAGGTACAGCAGAGTTCTGGCAGGATGGAGCCAGGCTGTTGACAGTGGGGCATGGTGAGAGGGGGAGAAACAATGGGCATAAACTGGAGAAAAAAAAAGTAGAATTAATTGCTGGGTGTAAGGGAAGACTGTTTCCTCTTGAGGACAGACAGGCATTGGAATGGATGATGCAGAAAGATTGGGCAGTCTTCACCTATGGAAGTTTTTAATGTCGAGTTAGATGAATCCCTGTTTAACTTGATCTGACTTCAAAGCTGTCTCTGTTGTGAGCTTAAGTTTGGGCTAGAGACATTCTGAGGTCTCTTTCAACCTGAATTTTCCTATGATACAACTGGATTTGTAGAGGAGGTTTCATGTTTCTATTTAAAATCTTACTCACTCCTTTCTTGTCCTTATTCTACTTGTTTATCTCAGTTTTTTATTTAGAATTATGTCAATGGATCTTCCAGTGGTGTATAGTTTCTTTCAAGAGACCTTCTGGAAGAACTGATTAGTAATAAAACAAAACAAAACAACAACAACAGCAACAACAACAAAACACACCCAAAAACCAATACAAAAAAACCCTCAAAAAAACAGCCCACCAACAAAAATCACAACAAATCAGAAAATAAGAGTCAGCAAAAAATTGTCCAATATGGTTATCAGATAGAGAGAATTCAATTGATAGGGTACAGAGAAAAAAGTATAATGATAACAAAACATTAAATTTATGGTAGAGTTCCAATTCTGTGTGTAACTTTGTTTACAAAATATGCCTATTTGATAAAAGCAGGCACATTAAAGCTTATAAACATATGATTAACTCAAGGAGTGCAGTTCTAAACTTCTCTGGTTCATGTCTGCTTCCTTCAAGTTTGATGAGACAAGAGAGCTGCACACTGAATTTGGAATTCAGAAAAGCTGTATACCAAACAGAGAAGGTGTTGCTGAAAATATTCTCTGTGAAATCTCTTGCATTTGATACTCAGAAAGTATTCATGTAGTGTTAACTGATCCTAGGTGTCAGAGGAGCCATGCAGTAAACAAACACTTCCTTAGAAATTAGGTAGATCAGATAGGAATTGGCTAGATCAAAGCCCACTACAATGAGTAGTCTGTGCTACTAGAAAATAACTCTGGTGCATCTCATGGCTAACTGCATGAAAAAGGTAATCTTAACCACAGATTGCAACATATGGTCTTAAGAAGTATTCTTCAAATTCTTTTTTTTCTGATTTGAAAGGATTTGCAAACTTAACTGCTTTCACCCTATTGTGCAGGTGAGGTTTCTTTACTAACTATAGCTCTCTCTCTAGCTTACTACAAGAAGTGAAATTTGTTTGCTTTCATAATTTGCATACAGCCGCATTGAGTAGAAATGGATGAACAGGAACTATGAGTTATTCTAGCAATCCTGACAAGTAAGACAAGTTTGGGGCTTTTTGGTACCCAGGAGAGGATTGAAAAAGCTGATCAGAAGTGATGTTCCATACTTGCTCTCCGTGATCATTAAGGGAAAGCTGTGCTCTTTGGAGGGTGCAGTGTTAGTAGCTTTTAAAAAGAAATGTGAAGCACAGTCAAGTAGGTGTGTAAACATTTTGTTCATAGGGGGACAAAAAGGAGAAGCAGCATAAATTAAAACATCACCATGCTGGTTCAACAATTCAGTTCACTTCTGCTGGCAAGAAAGGACATTGGCTGATGACATGGTAGGTAAGTACATACAGCAAGGCCAGATTATTTCTTTTTTCATGTTTCAGCCTTTGCTGTATTCCTCAATAGTACTGGGAAAAATGTAGTGCTAAAATAGGAGCAGATTCTTTGTTTTTTTCTGTCTGTGATTCCCCATTACATTTGCAGAGATGACATGTCAAAGACAAATTTCTGAACTGCTTCTTCAGCAATCTCAAATGGTCTCTGAATTTCAGGCTCAGATGCTCTCTAGCTCAAGCATAATTATCACGAATAACACTTTCAGTAGGCCTAACTCTGCTTTCACTTACAGCCAGGTAATCTCCTTATCTTTTGTAGGCAGAATACAGAAAATTCTTTTCCTCGTGGAATGATTCAATTTGGGGTTTGCATTTGTGGTATAAAACTAATTCTTCATAATGCATGTGTTGAATTTGTCCTGATTTTCCTTAGCTACTGTCTCTGCAAGGCAGACATGAGTAAAAATAGCATTTTAATAGTTATTTATTTTTATTTGTTCATGGGTTAATAGATATTATTCAGAAGGTGTGAACTCTTATGTGAGGAGCAGACTTATTAAATAAGCAATCACTATTTTTGCAGGCAGAGTACATGTTCAAAACAGAAAGCTGCTAATACCACAGAGATAAAAGGATCATTTGCACTAATTTATGAAGCTAATTAATCAAATTAACTGAGTATATTAAGCAGTTGGTGATATTCTGCTGAACAGGAACTGAAACAGTTAGAAACTTTGTCAGTCTTATTTTTGTTACTGCCATGACATGACTTATATTGTGAGTTTCCTACAATAATAGCCTTTTCATAAACACTGACAGCTTAAGCAGTTCAATAAACAAGAAATGGAAACGCTCACAGTATCCAGGCAGATTCCTCTTTATACCATGTTTTCTTAATGAATTACTGAGAATGAAAGACTCAGTATGTGAAGACCCCTCTGGCTGTAAATATTACAGGTATAAAAATATTTTAAATAGTACATGTTAATTATTAAGAACAGTAGGGATTTATCTGTATTTATACCAAATTTTGAAAAATACTAAAGTTCTGTACAACTTCAGAAGATTCAGAAGATTCTGCAGTGGAAAAATATGTTTTTACTACAAATAGTGTAAATAAAAATGCCAACGAATGGTTGTTTTATATTGCCCAGAGGTTGTATGGGATGCAGAGGCAATGCATTTCAATGTTAGATTTGTTGGTAAAACCATCAGCAAAGATGAAGCAAAATGTTTCAAGATAGATGCAAAAGTTTTTCAGAGGGAAGCCAAATAGTGTCACCAAAATCCTTTAAAGCATGAATTAGGGTTACTTTCTGACGAGACAGAACTGTGTGTATTAAATCCATTTTGTCTCTAGAAGCCAGTGGGAATGAGACATGCAAGATAAGTGAGAATTTGCCTGTGAAATTCCTTCCCCCACTGACGAGTGTGCAGTGCAGGTGATGTGGGAGCTGCTTCCCTGCCATGGAGCTGTACTCTGCCTATGGGCTTCTGTTTGCTGTGCATGTCCTGGTGCAGTGACAGCACCTGCAGGAACCTCACAAGAAATGAAACCTATAGATCTGGAATGAAGGTGTGTGGCCAAGACCAGCATGGAAAGATTAGCTAGGGGTAGGTAACTGTGCAGTTAGCCAAGGGCATGTGTTGGTATTTAGTGCCAGAGGGAGTGAGGTCATACAGCAGAAGGTTTTGAGGTAAGACAAGAGAGGAAGTGATAGTAGTTTATCTGATTTAGTGCTGCTCATGACAGTAGCTGACTGAAATAAATTTAGGAATCCCTGCTATCAAACATAAAACTCAATGAGATGAAATCCTGTTTGTCTGGATTCAGTAAGCTTTGTAGATTTGTTTTCCATTCACTTCTTATTCCTTCTTTTCTTGAACTTTAATTTCCTGCATCTTCTTGCTGAAAACTGCCTACTCTGTCAGTGACGAGTCATGGTGGTAAAGAGAGAGCACAGGACAAGAATCTAAATTGAAAAGTCAGTTATTTTTCCAACTCAGTCCATTCCGCACACTGCAAGATTGAGAGGAAGAGCCTCTCTGATACCCTTTGAATATCTTGTCAGCTGACATGATTTGAAGCAGTCCTAAAACTACTCAGCTTTGTTTTGTGGTCAAAGCTGAATGAAGTCAAGAAAGAAAAGTGTTCAAAAGTGGACATCTGGATTTTATGACACCATGCAACACTCACTACATAACAAATACAACACACCAAACCAGTATTTCCAAGAGTATCTTTACAAGAAATTGAAAAGAGGATATTTTCAAATATGTTTAAAAAAATTGGGTGATGATTTCCCACTGGCTTTCAGAAAGACAGGTATCCCTAAGTTTTCATTATGTCTTTGAAGGTCTCTCCATAACATTTAATACTGACTAGTGCAGCAGTGATTTCCTTTCTATGTTAAATCATTAACTGATGATATCCAGTTCATAGTTTCAAGGACATTTAATATTTTTTGCCTTTTTTCAATTTGTAGAATAGTTCCTCCCCCTGGCAATTCCCACACATTTTTATTGCATACCGAGCAGCCTCAATTGAAATGTCTTCTGTGAACTTGAGCATCTTTATGGATCAAACCATGACTTCCAGAAATAGTTACAATTTTAGGGATTAGTGCTTTTCAGTGCCTAGAATACATTTTGTAAGTTATGTCTTGTGAGAGTTGCTGGTATCTTCTTAGAAACAGTTGCTTCAGATCAAAACCATTTCCCACTCTGTTGTCCTTTGCCATATCAAATAACAATTGAAACAGCAGCAGCAGCAGCCAATGAACGGGATCAATGATATCTTCAGCCACTGCATTTGTGTAAGTTTAATCCATTTATGTGAAAATCAAGTTACTGCTGGTCTGCTTTTTCTTTACTGGAAACAATTGATAATGTTACTTCAGAAGAAATTAATCCAGAGAATTAATTAGCAGAATCTAGTATCCAATAAATGTAGTCTTGAGAAAGATTTTGTGGGTGGTCAGTTGTGACATTAAATGGAAGGTAAGAAAGTAGGTACTGCTAACTGTTTTCCATAATCAAACAGAAGTGGCAGAAAAGGAACAAATAGGATGATGCTGACTTTGGAGAGAAGTAAATAGGTCAGCTCTTGTACCTGTCACAGAAAAGCTTTGAGAAAAATTTTTTCAAGTTTTTGCCTTAGGCTCTTTTTAAAAGGGTTAAGATTTTGGAAGAAATACTTTGAAAAGCAAAAAGAAAAAGAGATTGTTTCCAGACCATTGAGACCAATGAGATTGATACCTCAGAAGCTGCACTTGTGCTTTGGGATCAAATTCAACCCAAGTCAGTGGGAAAAAAACAAGTTAATGCTTCATCATTCCTGTATCTTTTAGCAGGTCGAGATTTTGCAGTTCACAGACATGGACCTTACATCTAGTAGTTAATGCAAATTGGCTGATGAGTGGTAACCTCCATAGCTGCTGTATTTGAAACTTTGATTTTGAGTCCAGCCCCTGTTTTTTGGTATAATTTTATTGTTATTATTGAATGATTGCACTTCAAAATACAAATGGATATCAGTATGCTATTTCATGAGGGCTGTGTGTATGTGCAGCCAAGTACTTTGAGCCAGATTGTCAAAGGTATTTAAGAGACAGAACTTTCAGAGAGATGTCTAAGAGGATCTTAGAGACTGTCTGCATGTTTAAGCAGCTAAATGACTTTAAATATCTTGGATTATTTTTGAAAGGTTTAAGCAAGTGTTTGAGCAACTTCTTGAAAGAGTTTTAATAAGAATGAAGAACTCTTAAAATCCTGAATAAGTCATATTTGTCTGGGGATTGGAGTTTTTTTACAATTCCCAAACACAGAAGATGTTTCTAAAAATAGCTTGTGTTTCATTTAAAAACTCTTTAAAAACTGGCTTTTACTGCTTACTCCAGTAGATGTAACTCAGAGGAAAAGGAAACCACTTTCCAGTTAGAAATCCCATTTTAAGCTATATCTCTCTTGACCCGTAGACCTACGTATCTCTGACTTAACTCTGTGGGCTGTAGCTTGTCACAGAGTATGATTCTGCTTTTGGCAGATGTGCTCATTCAGCATGTTTGCTAACTTAGCAGGAAAGTGCTTCTGTATTTGCTTTGTCTTGGTTTCTGAGCAGTGACTTATTTACAGAAACATTTCTTTTTCTCTCTCTCTTTTTTTTTTTCCTTATTGGAATTGATTGTGTGAGTGAAATTCAGGATGTTGTGACTGCAGCATTGTAGGCTGTCAGTTTTTCTAGAAGGTTTCATGTGCTTGTAGGACCTTGTGTTTCATTCATTACTCTGAGTAAAGTGAAGAATAGCTGTTATAGGGAAACGTACTGTATCAATAATCACATTAGAAATATTTGTGGTGCAATCTTACTGGTAAAATCGGGGATTTTTTAAAGATGTATATTTTTTAGATGTGTTTAAATTAGTAGTTGCTTTTTTCAGAAAAAAAACCATGAGGCATGTGTAAAACTAGTGGCTACATAAAGCTGAAGAATCAGATGTCTGCTGGGCAAATTGACAGAACTCATTAATCTTAGACGCAGTGTACTATAGAGTCTGTCCTTTCATGCACCTGCCCATGCCTAAAGTAATTACATGATGGCACTATTAATACTGAAGAGCTTGAGTGGGAATAGGGTTATCTTCTCTTCCTAGTAATTGATTGCTAGCTGATTAGTGGACAACATTTCTCCTGCAGTATAATTGCCTTTCTGCTATTGTAGCCTCTCTAACCTGGGGTTAGGCCATCTTACTGGTTTTGAGACCCTAACAATAGCACCACAGCCCTCCAAGTAATGAACTGGAACTCAGTCACTGTGAATTCCCCAAGCAGAAGATGACTAGTTAAATGTATTTCAATGATAGCATATTTTACAGCAATCAGACAATAGAAGATTTGTTGCCTTCCCTCCTGCCTTCTTTTTCAATGAAGATATTTTCAAACCCTCCGATTGCTGTGTGGAAAAGCAGGCAGTTGACTTCTATAAAATCACATCTGTTGCTCATGTAAAGTTATTATGTAAAATGTATCAGAACCATTTGTAAAATGTATCAGAATAAGTTTGTATTTTCTTCTGTAATCCTGTAGATACAGAGATCTATATATTTGTTTCTTTAGAAGCAAGCTGGTAATAAAGGAGCATGTGAATCCTGCAGTGGGGTCACAGAGATCTTCTGGTGTCTAAACATGATTCTGTTCTCATATTTTGAAAGGTGACTCTGTTACTTTTGTTGAAAGCTGGTAGATGCCAGGCTGCTGCTCGGTTAGGTCTGGCTTAGGAAGCACCTTTTCCTGAAGCTGCCTGCAAAGAGCAGATGATCCAGGGCTGCATAGAGCTGCTTCAGTTCTTCTGCCCTGTGATGCTTGGTGCCAGCTGCTGTGGCTTGGGGGCACAGAGACCTGCTGAGCAACTCCTTGGTGTGCAGGTTCATGAAGGTGGAGATGAAAGATTACACTGCAGGAGACCTGACAGGTATGAATCTTAGGAGGAAGAGATGAAATATATGATAATTTCCACCTCCCAGCTTTCTGATGACCTGAAAAATAGCTCCTACCTTGCATCACCCTTGCATCTTGCTATGTTTTTGTTTACTATAACTGTGCACTAAACCAGAGTCATATAAATCTTTCTTACACAGGTACTGGACACAGATGGGATGGAACAGCAGTGGTACAGCAAAGAAGTATCTAATGTCTACCTTAATGCTGTGCCATATACTTCCTCACTTGATTATCAGTTCATTCTATGGTACACTCAAAAGGCTAATTTTACCAACATTTTCTAAAGACTTCTGACTGGTCCTGTTCAGTACAAATGCTTAGCTTCATCACAGTAGTGGGTGTCTAAGTTTAGATCATGGAACCAGTTCCTTAGATCTCCATTTCCAAAGGCATTTAGGGGCAGTTAATAATATTACTCAATATTATTTCCAGTATTCTGTCTATGAATCCAGCCAGAGGCATATTCCTAAGAGGAAAGTGCACGAACACACAGTTGTCCACTTTGTGACATACCTTGCCTGGAAGGACATTTCATTTTCTAACTTTTGTAGATTACCAGGTACCCAAAAGAATGATGGCTTGCTGTAGGAATGAAACCAAACTGGTCAGAAATCTCAGTGACTCCTGTCTTTCTTCTTGTGGCATGCCCTGTAAATAATACATATATAGCTGAAATGAGCAAGTACTTTGATGATTTTGTAGTAGCCTGTGGGCTGGGGAAGTGTTCATATGGAAATCAAATCCCTTCCCAACTGACTTTCATGAGTGCTAGTTTAGGTCTCAGACAAGCTTTTTGTCTGTTAATGGATTTTTGCACCTGACCTGTGATTCTCAAAACTAACTTCTGTCAGATGTGTAGCAGGTGTAGAGGAATATAGAGGAAGGACAAACTAAGTTTTGTGGGTGCTTAACTGGTGACATGACTTACGTAAAATTCACTCTTCAGATCTAGAAAATGAGCCTTGTGCAAACTGGAGCTGAGAGAAAAGCTCTCCTGTGCATGGTGTATTTTTGCTTCATGGCACGGCCAGCTTTCAAATAACTGAAGTCCATGCCTGTGTGTGGAGTCACCACACAGGCTTCTTTGCGCTGCATTGTTTAACAACTGCGTGCACTGGTTTTACTAGGAGACACCACAGTTTATAGTCTATGCCCTTATGCAGTATTCAGTTGAGTTGTATTGCAGTATTCACATTCGTCTGGGATTACCAACTGAGCCTCTGTCATTCTCAGTGTGTTACCATTGACATAAAAATGTCTAGCATACAAGCTCATGCAAATTACAGCGTTTTTTAGCATTTACAGGAGCATGACAGGGTATTAGGGATGGATATTAGAGACTCTTGGGGTCATAATAGAAGTGTGTTGTCAGGAAAGCAGAAAAGCCTCTTCATTTTTTCTTTTGATTTCCTTAGTCTTCTGCAAACAGTCTGTTCTTTACACCATAAAATTTAAACCAAGAATGTTGAACTGCACAATTCCTTAAAGCAGTCCTTATAGCTGTATAACTGTTAAAACATCATTTGTAGGATAGAAGGAGAAAAAAGCAGTCTTTCCCAGGAAATGCTAAAGGATTTTTAGAAAATAGTAATCTAATATATACATACACTTATTCCAAGTGGGCCTATATTTTGTGTGAGAAATACTGAAAATGTTAAGGTTGCAAAATAAAATCTCCAAGTCAGAAAATGCCAACCTTAAGGTTGTTCCTTGAAAAGCATTTCTCTGCTTGGTGGCAATGTTTCATGAACAGTCTTTAATTGTGGGATCACATGCTGGTTTTTGTCCTACAGGACCACTGCCTCATTCACTGCACAGATGGGTTATGTTCTCTGAGTTCAGCATTTCAACATCATTGTTTCATGTGTGGCCCTAACTTATCTGGGAAATACTCATATCGTGCCCTAATTAGAGAAAATTTCACCTCCACATAGGCTCATCTGGGCTGCTCCCCACTGGCATGCAAAATGCTTCTCAACTGTTACACATTATTTTTGTGAAACCTGTAGAAGGGGAAAGTTTTATGTCCATTTTACAAAGGGAATGTCAAACCATAGAATTGATGGTTATCGACTTACCCAGGAATTGTGTTGCTCAGGATATGATTCTTTTCAGGATGCTTACTGGAGTATGTGATAATGTTTATGGTAGAGTTCCTCTTGATTTTGCTCAGGTGTAGAAGCTTTTAACACTTCCAGAAGTCACAAATGAGACATTCAGGACACAGAGGGTGTGTTCTTTTCAGCCACTTGGGCTCTTAAAGCGGTCACAGATTGCTATAGCTGGAAGATCCAGAACCGGTTAAGGGGACATTCCTGGGTACTGAAGACTCTTTACTGCAAGTCTCTAAAGATAATCATCAACTTCAATTGAACTTTAGCCCTTTTAAACAAAAATGAATTCCCAGGAAAAAAACAGAAGAGATGAAAGGCATTTTCACTACCCTAGTGACTAAAATTGTTTACAGTGGCAAAATTTAAAAAAAAAAAAAAAAAAAAAAAAAAATCACTGTGTCTCATAAGACTCAGTACTTCTTAACCCATGTTTTTGCCAAGGTGACCTGAGAAAAATGTGTTTCAGAACCTCTGATCTGATTGGTTTAACATTATGAGGTAAGCAAGACCCAGCTCATGAAAATCCCAGACTTGTAGTCTGAAGCCTGTGTGTTTGATTTCTTACCAATGCTACTCTTTACATTAAATAATCCATCTTCTTTTATAATATTTGCTTCCCAAATTCATGCATTTACTCGTTGAATATATATCTAAGCTCCTCAAAGGAACTTTCAAGATCCTTTGGTAAAGGAGGAGTCAAATGAAGTTCTCAGTCATTCATCTGTCTCAAGTGTAAGATAATATTTCTTTTTTGCTATGGATCATAAGAATTCATTTTGCTGAAGGAAAAGAAATGAGAAGATGTACATTAAGAGCATACTTAGTACTCTCCAGTGCTACTAGGCATTTGGTTTGCAACCTGAAGCAGATGAGGACATTAGAATGTTAACAAGGGGGGTTTGTACTGATCCCTTCCCATTGATCTCAGTGGAGATCAAATTGGCATTTCAATTTATGCTCTCAGATTTCAGCATCAGGAACATTTCTTTAAATCGACTGCATGAACTTTTGCGGTCAGGGATGGTAACTGTTAAGAGGAGTAGGTTGCCAACACAGAATTAGGCATATGCTTTGTTAATGAAGAAAGATGGTTCTGTAGCCCTTTTGTATAGAAAATTTCAGCTCAAGCAGTTCAAGCTGGACGTAGTTCCAAGGGAAGTGTCATGGGAAGTGCTGGGAAACAGCTACAGGAGACATTACTGGATCCAACTGTAGTAAATAATTCACCACAACTATTTAAGCAAAATTGTCCTTCACTATCATGTTTCTTATGTTGAATTTTTTGAATAGTGAGCCTGAAAATAACAAGTTGAGCTCATTAGTAGATTAGGTCTTGCAGTGAATCCATGTGTTCAGTGCTAGTTCTTGTTCTCCAGTTTGATAAGGTTTCTTTTAGAGAGCAATTACATCTGATTGACATGTTTTCTGTGCCTCTAGCCTTGACTCCTTCTTACTAAACAATTCTAAATCAAGGACAGTGACTCTTCTACTGCCATTAAGTGAAATCAGGATCCAGGAGAAAAAGTTAAATACCTTTTAAGATGCAAATTGAAACAAATTATAAAATATGTATAAAGAGGAATATATTTTGGTTTCATATACTGTAGTCATTGAAAGTCAAGTAAAAAACAAAGTTTAAGGCATGGACATGAATTAAAATTAGGCAATAAATTCTCTATTTCTACTTCAGGTAAGAAAAATTAAGCAGAGGGCCAGATCCTATCACTAAATGTGCATGTAGTTTTCCATGTCTTTTTCACTTTAGCATTAATTTAAAATGATGTCATTAGTGAAGTTTTATACTAATAATGTTGCTATATACCCTGAAGAAAGTAAAAGTTACTTTTTTAAAAAAGTAAGTGTTTTACCATTAAAAAACGCATGCTTGAAGACACTAAGTGTTCTTGCCCACTGGATTTTTCTTCTTGTGGATTTATTTGAAAAGGATTAAAGTCTTAAAAATTAAACAAACAAAATTCATTCCTCCCTTAGTAAATCTTCTGTAGCTGAATGTTTGCTTTAGTTTTAATTTTTTAAATCTTGTATTTGTATTGGTTTTTGAGAGTTTTTCCCAAATTTAAAATTTTATTGATAGGTAAAAATGAAACTGAAGTCTGTTTCCCTGTTTTCTTTGCACATCAGGGTTGAGGTATGGATTTTTACGTCCTTTGCATGCACTTATGATCTGTTAGCAAAAATTATGTTGTTGATCTTGTATTTTAATGAAGTTGAAAGGATCAGGATTATCCAATAAAGAGTTTTTGCCTGAACACAGCAAGTAGATACAAGAAAAACTACAATTGCTCTCCTTTCAAAAATCAATTTTTTATTCCTGTCTTGGGAAGCTGCTTAACAATTTGTTTTACTTAGATGAGCTATCATAAGTAAGTTGTCATGCTGTCGCTTTTGAAGATATTCTGCCTGGCCAGGGACTAGAGTTTTTCACGTGAGGGCATATTTGTGCAGCAAAGAACACTTTGCTGTGTTTTGGATCCCATTCTCACCTATCTGCTATAAATTTGCAAAGCTCCCCCTTTATTTTGTGAATCTGTTTCCTTGGCTAGCATATCCAGGACTTTTCTTTTCTCAGACCTTTTTGACCACTGGGTTATCCTGTTTGGCTGTAATAGCTAGTCAGCAGTGGCGCACAGATTTTATTTATAGTGATTGGTGTGCACAGTTTTGTTTCCTGCCTTGCACTAATTCACTGCTGAATGCCAGTTCTTAGCACTGGTATTGTGATAGGAGGTTTTGGATTATGGTCAACTTCTTCTTCAGGGGAAATGCAGCTCCATCAGGGAAGTGCAGATGAAAAATGGGGTAAATAGCATAGAAAAATAATCAGCAGCACTCCTGATTCTTGCTGTTGGTCCATATTCTACAGCAAGCAAAGCTCTGGTCTGTAACTGTGTCTGGCACGTGTGAATGCAGATCCTTGCATTGTTTCATGCCCGTGTCTAATGAAATGTTTTAGATTTCGCTTCAGAACTGGAGGCATGTAAGGCACTCGAGCTGTGGATGGTACAGATAGTCAAGGTCATGTGGCTGGAGCGGGTATTGACTAAATTATTGTACTTCATGTCTGTCTTGCCCTGAGGATTTCGGTTCTTAAAAAGGATTATTTATCCTTTTGATGTTTTTATGTATACTTAAGAATATATAAGGATGCAACATAATGTAGTTGGTTTGTCAAAACTAGAAATTTCAGGTAATATCATGCAAAGCAATAATGGCCCTGTTAGTCATTTGATGTTTCTCATGGAATTATCCTGCATTATGAATCACAGAAGCCAAATGTGATTACACATATAGTTACCTTGCATTTTTCTTTAATCTAGGGCATTCCTATTTATTTCAGAAGTCTCTTACCTTCCCCTCTCTGCTATTGCTCACACTGTGCCACTCAGTTAAGTGCTATGCTGTTGTGGTGGTAGCTAGAGTATGCCAGGTGTACTTTTCTTTTCGACAACAAAAGTCCAGATGACACAACTTTTTTGTTTCTATGTATTTTTCCCTGAAAACTTACTGGGATAAAATTAGTTCTCTCTTGCCAAATTAACGGTTTAGTACAGTAATTGGCAAGTTCTGCCAAAATATCTGTTCCAGCAAGGAATTGCATTTGGGAGATCTCGTATTTTTTCCCTTTAGCACTGACCACAGAACTTAATTAACTTTCCTTTCCATCATAAATTCCAGTGCAAGCAATGACCACGGTGCCTTCCCCCACTCCTACGTGTTCATTTATGATAAATTGTCCCATTCACAGCCAATCTGGAGGCAGGTGCCTGAGTGAATCTCAGGGGTTATACATACTGAACTATCCACAGGGCTGATTAATAATGAGGTTTTCACTGAACCCCCTTCTTTATTCTGTGTTCATGCTTCAGTGAAATAGGGAGAAGTTTATGGTAGAATGAGAGGTTTCCTCCCTCCCAGTCATACTTCTCATTTAAACTAATGTCTTTTGGAACTGATTTGCATGTGCATGCTGCAAGGTACCTGCACTTAACTCCTTGGCCCACACGTCCATTCTTGTGGTGCTTTGTAAATACAGCCCTTGTCCCCTTCCTTTTCCTCAGTAACTCCTATGTTTGTATACCTTTGCCTCAGTGTGTTTCCTCTGCCTGCATTTGCCCTTCCATTCTTGTCCACTCCACATTTCTAGTCAGCTGCTGATGAACTCCTATTGCCCAACAGTTTGTGAAGGGTCTCTATTTTGCTTGTAACTTTGCCTTTGAGGTTTTTACCTATAAAAATCGCTAAAAGTTCTGACCAATTTTTTTAAACTTCATGAGACACATTTTTGGAGTCTGCCTGTATCTTAACACACACATTTGTAAACATTGTCAGCAACCAAAATTTAATCCCAGAGCAATGAAACACAAGCTATTACATGTCTGGAAATAGATGCTGCAGTGCATTGTGCTGAATTTGCTAGGCTGCAATGTTGCTGCAAAGCGTTGTGGTGCTGTGCAGGTACAGCAGCCTGTGTTTGAACAGTAAACTAGAGGGACACAGTGACTCAGGCTAGTGCTGTCATACAGGATTTGTTTCTGGGCCGTGGTCTGGCTCACTTCAAAGTCTCTGCACCACACTCCTTGGAGGTGAGAGTCTATCCAGGGCATCAGATGATTTTGCATCTGAAGTGTAGACAAGGCCTGAGTTACTTTGGAAATGAAAAGTTGCTTTCTCCCCAAATCTGCTCATTAGGCCTTTCTAAAAGCATCAGTTCTTCTTTATAAGGAAATCTTTCCAGGCCTATGATAAATTGTTTTTTAATTTTTAAATTTTTCTTTTCCTTTTTTGCTTTTTGCTTTTGCTCTACTGTTTTGGAGCTCTGATTACTAAACTAGAACTAGGAATTAAGGATTGGAAGGGTGCCTTTAACTAGGTACTTAATTCTTTCCATGTCTTAATATAGCTTTGTGGGTTTTTTTGCTTTTGGTTTTGTTTAAAAATGTTGTGGATTCTGAATGGACAATTTCATCACAATGCTAGAAAAAATCATTTTGTGTTTCTTTTATGATGGTAACCTTTTGGTCCCCTAGTTGTGTGAATACATGAAACACACAATTTTCATTTGATGGAATTCTCCAGTGGCTTGTTGGATTTTTAGTAGCTGGTGTCCAGGGAAAAGATTTTGGCCATCATTGACTCCTGTTCCCTGGTTGTTTGCAGCACTAGAGAATTTAGTCTTTTCATCAGCATCAAGCATGCTGCAGGCCTGTTTGGTTTTGATATACTGCTCCATCACTCTATCTTTTTCCTTAATGTTTGGTCTCCTGGACCTTTACGTATTTTAGTTTTGTCCACTGTTTGTCCAATGTTTGTAAACTGTTGATTTTTAAAGTAATTTTCTTAATTCCTGTTCAAGGTAGTTCTTTTTCTATCAGGTTTTTTTTTTTGTTCCCTTTTTTCTCTTTCTGACCCCACCACGCACATAGGCAGGAAAATACTCAGGAAGGATAACAGAAAAGGCAGTGTGAACATCCATGGTAGTCATTGTTGTTCTTGGTTCAAAACCAAAGCAATCCATAAGTAAAGCTCAAATGTCTTGTCACCAGATTGACAATTAATGTTTTAATTACTGAGAGGTTCCAGAAGGGGAGGGGAAAAAAGCCTACTTGAAACAATAACCTTTTTTATCTCCTACTGCTCTGTGTGTCTTCATCATATAAAGCTGTCAATTTGACTTTCCCTCTTGAAAATATCCTCATGAAATTGCTTGATAACTAGTGGAGGGTTAAGCTGAAGTAGTATTTAACTACAGCTCATGATTCCTTTCATTTTGCTAGGCAGACTGTCACTAATGAGAAGTGTGATGTTTCAACTCCCTGCATTTTTCACTTATTATCCAGGTCTAACTGGAGTTTTGTTGTTATCTTGCATTCAAAATAAAAACAGGACATAAGAAAAAGTAGCTGTCATGCTGAGCCCAAACATCATCAAACAAAAGGCTTCTTCATACTTAAAGGTTTCTCTCTGATCTTCAGATCAGCCCTTAAAAAAGCATAACAACAATTAATGCCGGGGGGTTTTCTGCATTACTTTTGATAAGGACACTCTAAAGCAAGAAGAGTTATGGCAGGTGGTGTTGATGTTGTTTCCTTGTTGAAAACAGTCATATTCACATGCCCTCAAAATGAGAGTAAGTGAATGAAGTAACCATAGCTTGTTAAAATGATACTGGATATTTCTGAGACACTTCATGATACTAAATGATAGTGGCATAGCAAGAGCATTCTCTGCCTAGGAGAGATGCTTTTTGCCTGTTTCCAAAGGATGAAGGAATCTTATTATGTTCTCAAATATTATTTATAAAATATTTGAGTGAAGTATCAAGCACCAATATTCTGTTAGGAACTGGTGCTTACAGCCTGAAATTTTAATAACTGTCGGTGTGTGGTATGATTTTAATTGTGTGTAAAGTAACCTATTTAGTTTTACACTTAAAAAGCCAAGGACTAATTATTTCCATTTGGATATTATAGCCATTTGGCTATTATAGTAGCAAGGTTTGGCTTTTTCCTCAGGTAAAAAAGGGTTTGTTTACGTTTTTAATGCTTGGTGCTGTTACTGATTGGAGTATTTGATGTGCAGGATGGAGGTTCCTGTGATTTCCGCTGCAGCAATCTGTGGCAGGACTGTGAACCCACATCTAGGAGAAACGCCCGTGGGCTGTGTTATCAGCTGTGTTGTGGCAGCACTAGTGCAGACCCAGCTATGCCACTGCATGTGTTACCAGTGTCACATGGAGCAAAATGCATTCCAGGCTGGGTTTGTGCTTTGCATTCACACACTCCTTACAGGGAGGGCTTGGCAGTGAGCTGCACCTTCCCAAGATACACTTGAATCTCCTGGTTGACATACTTTTCTTCGTAATAATTTCTTTTCCTGATGTAGAAAAATCTTTAAATGAGGATACAAAGTTAATGTTAGGAACTAAAGTAACAAGAAACTTGATTGCTGCAATTCAGAGAAAAATTTGTTCTCCCAAGTCCCAAATTGTATAAAATGCTATTACATGAGATTTTAATGAGGTGCATTGTGTTAATACATACCTTGAAATGTGAATGCAATTGTGAAATCTTTAATGTATTGGGTTCAGAGCTGTTTCGATGTTGACAGGATCTTTAAAAACTACAAACCTACAGCTTTACATGAAGGTTACCTATTCAATATATTACGTGGGGAGTTGGTTAAACCTGCCATACATTTAGGATAAACATTAGAAGTCACAGACCCCTGAAAATACAAGCTAAGGCTAGACTAGACAGGAGCTGACCTATGTGAAGAAAGGACTTCCATTGTGGAACAGACGCAATACCAGAAACTGGGAAATTCATCCTTATGGAGGAGGATGAGGATATTTGAGTGCCATGAAAGAGCAGACAGAGCCAGTGTGGCAGAGGGAGAATGGGCAGGAAATGAAAACAATATGACCCTGAAAGAAAGGTAAGAGGGAGCCTTCAGCACAGACTAGAGAAAAGCAACACACTGCACTGAGCATCTGCTGGTTTCCCACTGTGTTCAGGGGAATATTTTTGAAAATAAATAGCTTTGCATCAAAGACATCAACTTATCCATGTAAAAGGAAAAAGAATATATAAGGCGCTGAATGTTTGCTGCTGCTCTGATCAAAACACCCCATTATTTATCTCTCTTTGCCTGTACCAAGGAACATATGAGGCAGTTGAGGCTACCTGCTGAGGGCCTTATGGAAAATTTTACAAGGTATTTAGGCTCCTGAAGATGCAGAGGCACCTAGTGGAGTTTTTAAAAACACCCAGGATCCTAATGCTCTTCATAGACAATGGCAATTAGTGTCCCAGGTGTTTTAGCAAGATCCTATTAAAGGTCCCCTAGTCTTTCAGTACTGTGGAAATCTTGTGGCTGGTCTCTAGTGCTGACAAATATATTGGTGTGTTCTCTCTATTGCTTATTGATTCCAGAGAAGAGAAACAGGTGATGTATTCATGCAGAAAACAAACAGGAGTTTAGGTGGAACCTTAACTATTGAATGGCTTTCTTAGTTTTTGCAGTTCTCTGGGGTCTTAATAGTAAAAACCAAAAATCCCATCCACTCAGCTTCAAGAGTGTTGTGATACAGGGTGCTTGGGAGTGACATAATAATATACTTGCAAGCAGTTTCTCAGTGTACTGAGGCCCTGCCATCATTAACTCAATCAACGTGGCAGAGCCCTGTTTGAAATGTTCATTAGACTTTCTTCTTACTTTCCAAAATTCTCTGTTTTGTGCAGAAGCCTCTTTAAGTTACAAGAGTTGTGTTTGGCTTTTTTATTTTCTGTATGCGGCCACATCTTGGCTACGAATTAAAACAACTTAGAAATGGCAAATATTTATTCTTAGGATAAGTGCACCGTATTATCCTAAGCAGAATCTATGGAATGCAGTTTTTAAAATGATTTGTATGATTTACCCCAGACATCCTATAGAAGTAAGTAACACTCAGTGTTCAAGACAGAGAAGGATACTGTGCTCTGGCCATTGAATGAAGGCTCATTATCTTTTCAGGAATTCTTGAGTGTTGGCTTGCTCATGGAAAGACGTAAGTCTCATCACGCTTACTTTTAACTGGAAGAATGCAGAGTATTTTGGGTTTTTTCCTAAAATATTTTAATTAGGTCTGCTTTCTGCATAGCTGTGACATCTCAGTAGTTCTAAACAGGAAAAAATGCTGAAGTTATTTTCTGTGTTAATTTCAGTGGCTGCTGTTTGCCATTTTGATTATTTTGCCAAATTTTGAAGGTCACCCTGTCCTTAGCAGTCCCATCAGAACAAAGTGCTAATGCTGACTTTTTCCCAGACAATGTAGAGCTTTAACTAGCACACGAGAGGAGTCCATCAAAACTTTATCCTCCGCTGAGTATTATTGCACTTGTAAAGATAATATTAATACACATTTCTAATGCTCTATGGATCATTATCTGGCAGTGGACCAATAATTGGGTATAAAACATTAACATGTAAAAAGGAATACTGATTCCTTTGGGCTTATAAATGTTGTTCATTACAAATTGCTACCAAAACAGGCCTGAGCTGATTCATAGAGAATTAAGTAGATTTGGTTTAGTAATGTTTTCAGGTTTCTGAATAAATTATGGATGCATCTTGACTGTAAGAAGGAGCCACTGACATTATGAAATGGTAATGAACAGATCGGCAAGAGAAAACAGCCTCAGCTGATCATCCTGTTCAAAACCTATTAAGGTCTGATGAAATGAGAAGATTTTTTCCTTCCATGTATGGATGTGCAACAAGTCATAAGTTGTGGACTTTAATAATATATTTTCTTCACAAGCAATAACACAGCAATTAGGAAGTGCTCAGTGAGGTAGAAATAATGGTAACTGCTGCACAGATTAGCGTTGCTAAAGGGAGCTCAGACATACAGTAAAACAACATATTCCAGGTTCCTGTTGGTGTGTAATTTCTGCTTTATTTACTTATCATCTCAGTTAAAGAGGACTCCTGGCAGTAATGAGGCTGCATAAATGCACATATAATACTGTAAGATGTTACAAATGATATAAAAGATAAATCTAATGATTACCTATTATAATGACAGTACAATCACGGGGTAAATTGTACCGGTCTGAGAAGTCAGTGATTGCCAAAAATGCCACTATGCAGTGTATTATTTCTGAGCTTTTACTTCTCCATGACTGTTTTGTAAGAGATATATAACTCACTTGGAAGGGAGCTGCTCAACACAATGGCTCACAAATCTTCATCTAGGGCAGCAGTACTTACAGGTACCGTGATAAGTATGAAGATAACAATCCTGAAAACTTGGAGGGATTTTCTTGCTGGAAATTCACAGTATTTGTTACCACTGTGGTAAAAAAGAAGATAACATGACTGCCAAAATGAATGTCTAATACTGTAGCTGCCTTAAAAATAAACATGCAAAAATTGCCACATAGTGCAAGTCCCATCAAAAGAAGGTATGTTCAAGTCCATCAGTGCTAACTCAGGGAAATGGATATTCATATCTCTGAACCCCAGCAGAGTTTTAATCTTTAAAATCTGCAAGGCCTCTGATGCCTCAGATGTAGAACATTAAAAAAAAATTCAGAGTTTAGTCATAGATTAAGCATAAAACATTGAGAATATGTGCTTACAGTAAAACATTTGTAAAATAGCAAATGTTAATTGAAATAAATTATGATTTAAAAGCACTTCAGAAGTGTCAATTCTTTTTTCTTTTTATGCTGGATGATAGTGTCTGAATCCTACCCTCTCTTCCTGTGAAAGCATTTATAGGATTATATATATAATTTTGGATGCAAAGGCAACATAGGAAGTCTGTTACTGAGTGGTATGGAGATATTGGAGGCATTCTGTGCTGAGTAAGTTATGGTATTTGTATAAGTGAAATAAATACGTGAAAGAGAGCCAAAAGTAAGATTTTAATAAACAAGTGACTAAAGCTGTTAAATGTTCTCTGTAACAGCTGAGCACTTCATATTTAAAATCTAAGTGCTTACTAATTTAGGAAACTAAATATGAATTTACTACTGTAACCATGTTTGTTGTGAAATATTGGCCTTAAGGAGGGCGTAGTGATTTGTGGTGGTGTTGGTGTTATTATTTCTATTGTTGTTATCTAGCTGAGAACAAAGACGAAAGTAATTGGAAGATGGTAATAAGATGTAAACTTGAAGTGAGTTTAGATTCCATGGAGTTTTTTGGGTAAACCCTTGAAAGGAGTGGCAGAGAGAATGGATATGATGTATTCATGCTTTCTGCTTTATGTAATAACAGTGCAGTGGTCGAAACTGGAGCTGGAATGGAAGGATGCCAGCAGGGTAGCAGTCCTCTAGTCTATGAGAGGATATGAATGGGGAAGATTAGACCATTGATTTTTATGATTGGTAGTTTACACACTTGATGGGAAAGGAAGGGAATGAAAGATACAAAGAATGATAGGAACCAGCCTCTTGGAGCTAAAGGAGATAAATGGGCTCTTTTTATTAAGGGGAAGTGTTCACATCTCCTTATTTGTCTGACAATGAGTTCTTTTCTACTCTCCTTATCCATTTCTGGAAGCTCTAAATAGGGATTAGCTTTTTTCCTTCTCCATGAATACTTTTACAATGAAAGACACAAAAATAACATCTTTCTTGGAGATCTCTCGGAAAAACTCTAGTCTCTTAAAAGAGAAATTTCTGGAAATTGAAGGCAGCAGGGTTCACAAGAAGAATTGTTATGATGATAAGCAATCGAGTAAAATGCCTGAATTTTGTCTGATAAAGGTGTCTATGTTCAATTACTGAATTAAGAAATCAGTATATGTATTGTTCAAGGTTACAACCCAAAGTGAGTGAACTGATGTTTTAGGCACTGTGTTTGCATGTTTGACTGAAATGGCACACTCCTGCTTTCATTTACCAATCCCAGTACTTTGAGATTTGCTTCAAACCAGTCAAAAGTCATCAAGGGAAACACAGACAGGTTACATAGCTGTACCAGCCTGTTTTCCTTGGCAGCCTCCATTTCTGTTTGCATGACACAGGCATGCATACATTTTTTATTGAAATGCCCATTTCAAAAGTTCTTTCCATGGCCCAGGATTTAATTAGTGCTGTAAAAAATGCAGGAACCCCACATTCTTTAACCAGTCACTTTTGTAGTATATTTAGCGTCTCTATAAGATTATATCAATGTCAAGAACAGTGAGCCAATCTTTCTATGACAGACAGAAAACTCTTCCAGTAACTCTTGGTGATTGAAAATGTCTTAAACTAATAGGCATCGAGGACTCCCTTGTTGCTTCCCTGCAGTGACAGCCATGTGAGTTGCCAATTTCTGGCTGAAGTGAAGCGCTGCCCTCACTTCTACACCAAGTTCTGGCTGGTTTGTGAGGTATAAACTGATTCCCCTTCATGTTTATATATCTGGTGGTGTGGAACTCTACTGTCAAGAAATGTATGTTTTCAATAAGGCATGACAGCTTATCAGTATTTTAAGCTATAGATTACACCAGTGTACTGTACTTGACTCAATCTCCCATGCTAAATCATGTCAGGATCTGAAATTCACTGTTCCATAAAATAGAATAGAGGAAGCCAAAATATCTGGGCACACAGGTATATGCATATATATAGCAAAAAATTATAAGTCATTTGGAGACACTTAACAATCTCATCCAAATCTCCTGGGAATAAGTTTTTTTGCCCAGTTAGAATTCCAAGGGCAATGGCAGAAGTCACTTGTGTCATTTACAACCAGACCAGACAAGGCACCTCTGCATTTTAGAGCAGGAGGCATTCCTGCTCCAGCAGAGCAATGTTATTAATGACCATTAAGTCTTGTGCATCTATAAGATAAATTTTGTTCAACACAGATATGCCTCAGTTTGTAAAATCACTATTCACGTTCTAGAGTGTCCCTTATTGCAAAGCCGTAAGATGCAGGAGGCAATATATGCATTAGTAAAAGTAGTCCTTTTTTAAAAGTTTAGGAATTAGAAATAACTCCCATTGTATAAATCATATGGCATAATTATTGCATTTAAATGTTACATTACACTTATGTTTACATTAATTCTTAATAGGTCTTATTTTTTCCTTCTGAAAACTTAATTGGAAACTATATTTTCCCTCTTATTCTAATTAAAATATTTTAATAAATGTTTATTTAGATACTATGTCATGGAAGGTTGCAGCCTTGGCTGCCTAATGTAATGTAAAAATCAATTAGATGCAGAAAAATATCTGAGTTTAATTTACAAAGACTAGATATCTGCCTGATCACTGCTGTGTAGCAATATCCATAACGTTTTATATATTAAAATAGTAATGATTAGTATTAATCTTGGACATGCTGAAGTATTTACCTATTCATATATTCAAAGGTAATCTGTTTCCTTGACTGCAGCTTTTGAGTTGCCATATTGTATAATTTCTTTACCAAAATGTCTTCTACAGTGGTTTGAAAGCAATTTCTACCATGCATCATATACTCGAGGTTTATTTGTCTCATGCAGAGAGCAGCATGCAAACATTGCTGCATATGTAATTCTTGGAACTAATTGCATGGATGCAAAACAATGCAAAGATTTTAACATTGTACAGCAATTAATATCTCTGCTGGTGTAAGTATGTTTCCTTCTCCCCATACTCTCTTCCTCCATGCCCCCCCAAGCATAAATCATTTCCAACCTGTCAGAATGGATCTGTGCTGGCAAAGAAACAAGGGTAATGTTTCAATTTTCTCCATCTGGTAAGATATTTTCCGTTAGTTTTTCTCCCTCTCTGTACTCATTGAATTTGCATGAAGAACTATGTATTGTGGACTAATAAGATTTCCTGAAATAGAGAGGAGGAAGCATGACCTGTCTCCCACTAAATCCGAGGTTGTATGAGACAGAATAAATTCCATCATGTCAATGTTATTGAGAAGCTGAGGCCAGACTGGCTTCCTGCACCTCTGGTGCAAAGGAAGGAATGCTGGCATACTGGGAGAGGGACTGGGATTGTGACTGCAGGCCTGTGAGTCACTGTATTCTAAGCACATTGTTCCATTTTTCTCAGTTTGCAAAATCAATTAAAAATTCCTTCTAAGAAAATGCTTCTTGTTTTGCTAAATATCAGTCATTCCAGTCTTTAGCATCTATGCCCTTTTTGAGGCTTAAATTGCAAGCTTGGTGGGTTACATAAACTTCATTTATTTTAGGTATATTATTAATTACTTAAAAATAATTTCATATGGAAAAATCAATATCCTTTGAGGGTACCAGATCCTGTGTTGATGATACACTTTGTGAACAGTTCTCGATATTGCTGGAGGATTCTCCATTACACAGTGGCTCACGGGTCAGGTACAGTTTTGTCATAGCCATTAAAAATACAAATTAATTTTTACTTGTACAGAGAGAAATTTTGGTGTCCTTTTGAAGGGCCACATCCTGTATTTGTAGGAGCCACAGATAAAAAGAAGTATCTGAAGGTACAAAATTGTAAATGCTTTTTGAATAGCTCAAGGTCCAGACCGTGAACCATAGCAATCCTTGGGAGAGTGATACAGCAAGGTATGTATGAGTAGCAAAGGTGGACTTGGCAATGAAGGTCTGATTAGTGCTACTACACCATCTCCAGGCCAAAACCACTTTCCTGGCAATCTGATTCATAAAGTGGAAGAATTCCTGCCTCTTCTTGTTCTGTACTGTGTAGTATTCAGGATTTATCTGAGGAATTTGGCCAATTTGCTGCACTTGTCAATCCAAGTATTCAATATTGAGTTGAAATTAAGAAATTATACTAAAATTATGATGTAATTAAACACCCCACTTATTTCAGGTTTTACTTCATGTTTGAGAAATCTAGCCACTTGCTTTAATGGAAGCTCAGATTCACATTTATTCATATGATTTCAACAGTTAGGGCATTAAGAAAAATAGCAAATACCACACGATTCATAGGAAAATAATGACAGTTGGCAACGCTATCAATTTCCTCTGAGCTTACTTCCATTATAGTTAGGTTATTGGACATACTTATTTGTTAGTGCAAGGCTTCCTCTGTATGGAAAGAGCAGAGAGCCTTGATCTGAAAGAGAATAAAACCCAAGCAGAAGCAGACGTAAATTCTCTGTGAAAGAGCAGAGAGACAGTGTGCATGTGCATGCATGCCTCTGTCTCCACAAATACTCAGCACTGAGACTGAAAACAAAATGCTCCTTGACTTAACAAGTAGGGAGAGTACTCAAATGTAGAGGCACAAAAACATCCATGCAATTTCACAGCTAAATACACTACAATTATAATCTAATGCAATAACAATTTTAAGGGTCATTTCATAGTAAGAGATAAGATATCTTTTGAATGGTAGAAAGCTCCCACCCAGCCATCACCTAAACAATAGCCATGGTTCCCTGGGAGGTGAAACATTTGGACCAAATTGCTGATGCAGAGACAAAATACCTTTCCAAGTGTTTTCTTGATGTACCTGAAATTCTCAGAACATAACAGACTTTAAAATCACACATCCCCATACATACCTGGGGACTCAAATTCAACATCCCTATCAAAAGAAAGTTAACTCTTCCTTATCTGTGGGTCTGATGTCTACATATTTTCCTTTTTAAAGATTAGTTATTGCTGTTAGGTTTTGTTTAGTCTTTAGCAGCTCCACATGTCTGGAAGAAAACTACATATGTCCCAAGACAGAGTTGTAGAACTATTGATGAATAAAGGGTAAATTTACTTTTTAATTAAGTCTAGGTGTATGGCAAATAGTGTGCTATGCTTCAAACATAAGGACTTTGGGTAAGATCCTAACTAAAGACAAAAGTAACAGGAGCATTCCTTTCATCCTGTAACTTCAGTCTCAGCTTTTTCCTTTTTATGTGTTTGTGAAGTCTTTCTAACTCTTATTTGTGATGATGTTCATTTCAGCCCCTTGTTTTTCTCTGTGGTCCAGCAGTGACTGGGAGCACTTCAGAGCCAGCTCACTTTTGGGTGTCACATTACAGCATCTCCTCGGGCTGATAAAAGAGAAGTATTAATAAGCTCTGAAAAAGCCTCATATCCAGCACTTTCACCACTGCAATGCTGTTCATTAACATGTTAGTAAGCATCAATAGATGCCTCCAAAAGAGACCAAAAGCAGCCAAAAGAGAGCTGCTTCTTCCAAGCACAAGCAGTGGTATAGAAATACGAGGTTTGAAAGGAGAGCTCCATTCTGTTTCATGGGTCTTTCAAAACAACGATATAAGTCATCGTTATTAAATCAAAAAGACACCCTCTGTGCCTGCCAGCCTTTATGTCTGCCAATCAGATTTCTGGAATGCTGTGTTTTCTCTTATAAAGCTAAAATGTGTTACGATGGGTTGAGGAAGGCAGAAAAAGGAAGAAAAAAAAATGTTGAACTGATCAAAATATAAACCAGGAATTGTTGAAAAATGTTTGTGAAGCACTTAACCAAATTTTCAAAGTTATATGTTCCAAGTTCTGCTGGGCTACAGCACTCATTTTCTCTTTATCCAAAGTATATATATATTTTTTATGCAATATTTTATTTTCCACAGAGAATTTTCACTGGCTTCTCAAAAGGAAAAATAAACCAGATAAAGACCAGTTTTTAGAAACTATACGTAAAACAATGTGTGTGCATGTGAGTAGAAGGGGAAAATGTGATAGAAATCATGTCTGTTTAAAATATTAAGTAATTACAAGCAAGTCATTGCATTAATTTGAAAAGATGTCTTTTGGAGTAATAGGAAGCCCGAGCTTGCTTATCAGTAGTGTAACTCCTTGACTTTCTAAATGCATGATGCCAGTGGAAGGAGCTGAGATTTACAAGGCACTGTATATGTGTAGTGCAATAGATATTGCTGTTTGCTCAGGTAAAGCATTGAAACAGCCAGGCACCTGTGTTGCTGGTTCATCTGTGGTGCTTGAAATGTAGGTAGGTCCTAACATGTTCATTTCAAATGGGGTTTTGTTGGATGTTTCACACCATAGAAGCCAATAAGACTGAAACACGTTATCTTGATCATATCACAGATTCACAGCATATTCTGAGCTGGAAGGGACCCAGAAGGATCATCGAGCCTAACTGTGTGTGGATGGCCCATACAGGGATCAAACCTTGGCATTATTAGCACCAGCTGAGCTGATCTCAGTTGTATACTGGGTTTGGACTTAGTAGTGTTTGACTGAAGCATTTATGAAGGCAAGATCCCAAATTCTTGCTTTTTTTAGAAAGTTATTTAGATTTCGAGATTGCAATTGAGGTAAATACTTACTAAATGTTATCATTCCTTGCCAGTTTCATTCTTCATCTACTGTGCAATGAGATTAAATTCCCAGGCAGATGTACAAACCCAAACCCAAAACACTGGCATGCCTGGGAGGGAGCAATGACTAGTCAGGACTATTCAAAGTACAGTGGTTTCTGAATGCTGCACAAATGCAGAAGCACAGCTGACAAGTTCAGGGTCAAATTACTGTCCCAGCTCTGCGAAAGAGGAAATTGCTTTCACCTTCCCAGGCTTCCTCTGAATTATGAAGTCCTGCCCCCTGTGCCATGGGTAAAACTCTTTGCTAAGTGTGATACTGTGGGTGGATCCTTTCCTCTCCACTTCATTTGCTGGGTCAGTTTTCCCCAGTTTTGCATAGCTGAACGAGCCCAGGTGTAGGATTTAGGAGACAGGAGTGTGTGGTGAGGAGCCCACAGCTGTGAGCAGATGGCACAGTTGAGCTTTTCCTTTACCAGCAGCAGTAACCAGTGGGATCTGCTCATCGTCTTGTATGTGGCTTCACCCAAAGTAACAGATAGACCTTTGACAATGTTCAGTTGTGGTGGCTTTGTTTTAACGTGCTCATAACTGATGCAGATATAATTACTTTTCCCAACAGAGATTATCACATTGGAGATTGATGTATGATCTAGTGAAGGGGGATAGTAAAGTAACTTTGTGTTATCTGTGATCAAGAATGAGAATGCTCTTTTTTTTTTTCCACAGGCACTTCTTTGAACAAGCTGATTTGTGAAAGCTTTTAATTGTTTTTCACTTTTATGAGTGATAATGATCAACCAAATAACTTGCTCAAAAAGGGATGCTTTATTTAAAAATACCTGAAAACTAGTGCCTAAAGTAAATGGTAGATTTAATTTTGAGAAAATGGCATGTCTGGGGAACTAGACCCTGGTCTCATGCACTGTTATCTAGATAATTCACTGGACAAATTCCTCATTTAACATATGTCAGCTTGAAGTACAGTTCAGTAGTCAGACTGTGGACATCTCTAAATTGGTTTATAACACTAATGGAAGGAACTCTAGTAAAAAAACAGTTAGAAGGAAATACCAGAAAGCCACACTAGATCTAATTATACTCTGAAAAGAAGTTATATGTTTAGTTTTGTTTTGTGCCTTAAACTTTGTTATTACATCTTGGAATTATATTCAGAATATTTTAAATTTAATTTCTTCGGTCAAAAACCAAGATAGTGTTTATTGTGTGGATGATCTTCATACTTACTTAAGAATTCACTAGCGCTGAAGTCTAATTATTGTTTTTTATCTGTGCAGTGAGATGTTTCATACATTGCCTTCTGACCACTGCCTAACCAGAAATCATTTCAACTTCTGTAGGATTTTGGTAGCAAATGCAGAATTCTGTAAGGTGCATGCAAGTCTAATATATTTTCTTAGATTTTACCATTATGTTAGAATATTTGCTGAAAATATGTTGTGCATTTCTTATTTTCTGAGAAAGGCAGCGGTTTGTGGGATTTTGTCCTGTAATGGTTGTCCAGCACAGTGGTGACCTTCAACATCATACAGGCAAACAAGGTCTATGGCACAGAAACTCTGTTAGGAGAGATAAAGCAGATTTCAGAATTCTCCCCTGTGGAATTACAGTTCTGGGGTGTAGGGCAGCTCATGTAATAAACACCCAACTTGCATTGGCTGCACTTTGGCTAGCCCTGGAGAGAAGAACAGGAGCACATTTCCCTATGCTTGCTCCAGCTTTAATCAGAGGTTCGTTGGCTGTGCTGCTGGGCTTGGGGACAGAGGTCAGGCACATGCTTCATCCTGCTACACCAGCATGGGTCTTTTCTATGTTGTAGCCATGTAAACAAAGATGTTTTAGTACTTCCAAAATTATGGACTTTTTATTGCAGTATATAATCATATGAGATTATAAATTCAGCTGCTGGCTCTTAGTTGATATAATGTTTGAAATAGTCTTGTCCATAATAAGAGCATTTGTTTTGTCTTCATTAGGCTGACAGCCGCTTTTTCATCCCAGCATAATGTAAAGTCTGCTATGTATGAGATTTCTGTAAACAAAACAGTGCTTACTTTTAAGAACTCTCAATAAACAACTATCAGACTCTTTAACAAGATGTTTTAAACTTCATAAAAGTTTGACTCTTACATTTCCCAGATGCTTCCTTTCACTGTTGCTCTTAAGAGTTCAGCTTTAATGTCTCTGTGGTTTGACCATTTTGATAATTCATGTTTTTAGCATTGAAGGTGACATTTGGATAGTAGTAGTTTATTATTTTCTATAAATGTTTATTGCATGTGTGTAGAGAAAATTTTGTTATGCTATATATAGGGCTGGCTGTATTCCTTTGTTTTTTTGCTGTGCAAATTCAGGTTCCTGCCTGAATTTCCTTCCTAGTCTTCCATTTCTTTTTCAAAGACAAAGCACTCATAATCGGTGAAAAAAGATTGACCCAAGGGCCTAAAACCTCTTTTTTTGTTATAAAAAGGTACCAGAAGAAAGCAGCACAGTAAATGTGGTGATTTGTCTTTGCAATTCATTTCAGTACCTTGTCTGTGGGAGAGCTGTAGTGCGTGTGTTAATGCAGTACGTTTAACCATCAGCAGATGGGGCCCTTGTTTCCTTTGAAGAATGGTTTGTCTTCGAATTTTATTTTTTAATGTCTGTGGCAAGAATGAATTTTTCTTGTTATAACACATTCAATTAATGTAGTCTTTGTAGCAGATAGGGATCTAAATGCAGATCAGAATGCCTTAACTTTAGTAGGAAGCGAGTGTTTCCAAATCTAACTGGAGATCTAATTTTCATGGTTGGCCCTTGTTTCTGGAGCTGACTGAACAAAAACCTCTGCTTTGAATACCTCAGAAATTTTCTAGGGCTTGGAAACCAGCTGTTTTGCCTTGTGGTTGAATCTGTCTTTTAACTGTATTTCATGAATCTTTCTAAAGGTAAAAGAATAAAGGAAATTCTGTGTCTTCTTCAGAACAGGCAGCACTTTTCAAAGTTATTTACAAAATACCGTTTCCCTTCTCCAAAGGTGAAATAACATAGAGGTTGTATAAAAGTGAAGAAAAAGGCATCGTAGAAGCAAAGCAGAAATCACTGGAGAGAGTAATGCTTTCTTTTAACTAAGGGAAAAGCATAGGCACATGCAGCTAAGGGGAGCATATGTCTTAACTCAATTTCCTTGCTTTTGAAAGACTGGAGTTATAAGTGGAATGGGTTCAATATTTGAATATGGTCATTTTGTTTCTAAGCTTGGTTGTCCCCTTAATGATTCTGTTAGACTTAAAATATATGCATTTTATTTATAAGTAAAAAATGGTATGGAAGGCAAAGCAATATAGTCTGATGCCTTAACCAATCTTATGAATGTGTTACAAATCTATACTTGTATTTTGCAAATGGATGTCTCATAGTTTGGAATTACTTTTTCAGAGTTGTTAATCTTTCCGATCTAAATAAGAATCTTATTTGAATGTGGCTACATAGTGGGTTTTTTAACATAATGTATCATAGAGGGCAAATCTTTCATATTATTAACTTGAAACACCAAAATTGCTCCTTGTGTGTCATTGTAATCTGTCATTTAAAGTGACTGCTGCTTCCTTATGCCAGCTTCTTCATGTGGTTCACGTGTGGTCTAATTACAGACTACAGATTTGGGGTTTTTTGGGGAAGAAAGCAGAATAACTAATACATTTTAAAAATCCTTAAGAAAAGAAGCCATGTCTGGAAGAAGAGAACATAGTTTTCATTTATTGGATATTGTACCACTACCCAGGGATTGATACTAAGGGTTAAAGTACTGTGATTTTAAAATTGAAAATTGCATAACATGCAAGCAGTTATTAGGTTAAAAACATCAATTTGGTATATAATTTATTGTTCCTTATACATAAAAGATTACATTTGTGCAGCCATGATTTACACTTTTTCTTTACTTTTACATATGAGCCCTGTTATTAACATTAATCACATTTTTCATGTCTAATGGTGCAGACCATGCAAGGCCTGTCAAAAATTATTAATATTTTGAGTCTATTTTTTGACTCAGTTTTTGATGGAAGTATGATTTGTTTTCCAGAATTTAATAGGGACAAACTTCAGAAACATTTTACTGGTTGTTCATTTAGCTGATTTGGGTGCATACCTCAAACAGTATGTCCCATTAAAACATTACCTAAGCATACCATTCTGCTTGAATTAAAATTATTTTATCTACATGATATGGTATAATCTGAGCATCTCAATGCTTCCCTGTATTTTGTTCTGATTTACTTTTATATTCCCCTATATAGTTTTCTGGTCTGGAGCAAATTGTTGTGTTCTTTACACAGATTAAATATAGGGAGGCATAATCTGATCAAATCATTGGAGTTGTACTGGATTTTTACTGGTGGAATTCCCGTACAGTTTTCTTCCTCTGGAGATACTGTGTATGGCAGTGCTGTAATTCGAGGGAAAAATTGACTTGCACCTGACATTGACTCTATTGGCTTTTTTTTCCAAAATGGCAGTGCATTATTTTCCAGGGAAGTAAGAAATGACAATTTTATTTTGTCCACAAAACATTCAGGAATATAATTTTCTGTACAGTACATTTTTCTTTCTGTACACATGAAAATGTATGATTTTAAGGTGTGCATGTAGTATATAAGGACAGACAAAATATTCAGGTTAACTATGAACTATTTCTTATATAGTGCATTGCATAAAGAGCGACTTAGATCCAAGGGTATAGTACAGTTTTCTAATTTAAATTATTACTATAGTGGCTCATTGAGTATTTTACTTAACACACACTATATTTGCATCTCTTTTTGCCCATGTATTCATCATGCAGATGATCAAATGGAACTTGACTTCCTCTTGCTTAAGGGGGAAAGTAAAGAGGTTTAAACCTTTGAGCTGGAGGAAGGGAGGGAAGGAAAGTTAACTGAAAGGGAGGTTACTTTCTTTAGAAGTACGGAGCTCTGCTGTAGTTGGGAACTGAGATAGTACAGCTGTTGAAAGCAACTCACATCTTTGGTCATGACTTGAATGTCATTTGAAACTGTTCTGAACATTGTTAAATATAAAAAAGTAAGGAAGGAAAGGAAGGGGCTTTGAAGAACCAGCTCCTTCTGGAAACAAATCTATTTATGGTAGCTTTATCTAGGAATTTCTACACATAGAAGTAATAATCATTACTAAGCATCTGAAAGGCTATTTAGCTAATAGTACCTAGTGGTTTTTCCAAATCTAGTGTTTATCTTGCAGCTTGGTGGTCTCTCTCTCTTTTTTTTTTTTTTTTTCCTGTTAGAAATGTATTAAAAATGTGAATTAAAACATGAATTGTAAAGATTAATCGTAAGGCTTTCTCTGCAACTCTTTTCAGGAAAACTTCTTAGATGAAGTTTTGTAATGGATGGAGATGTTGGATGTAGGTTTCTGTCTTCTTGTAAGGACTGCACAGAATACACTGTATGAAGCCAATACATAGAGGAGTTTTGGGTTTTTTAGTGTTTCTTTGGGGGGTTTGGGGTTGGTTTGGTTTTTTTGGTCTCTCTATTCGATGAGTGAGTCTGGGTGTGGTGGAGATGTTCCGATGTGCTGCTTCTCTTGCTGAGGCATTGTAAAAACCCTATCCACAAAATAAAACAGATAATGGCTGTTTGACAGTGTGAGGTAAATTTTGGAGCAAATGGAGTTGTGGATTTGGAGCTTTATGAGCAAGGTGGAAGCTTTAGATGAGAAAGACTTTTGTGGGATTTCCTAAATGAAAGCACTGTACACTGCTGGTGTCACAAACTCTCAAACTCTGTGGGATCAAGAAGGGAGCCTCCTCCAGATAAGAGTTCGCATCTCTCTCCATTTCTGCACCATTAATGGGGGATTTTCAGGCATATTCTGTGTATTCTTTTTAATCCCTACAAAACTGGTTTATCTTAAAGTTGTATAAAAGGGATGAATATAAGAAAATGCATGGTTTTCTGTACCTTTCTGAATATATCAGCAGAGCTGCTTTTGCTTAATGCTCCACCTTACTGAGTTTGGAATCTTCTTCAGAGCAGCAGTTCTAGCACAGCTGGTGCCAGAGATGACATTTTTGTTGCATGTCAGTGGATCTACAAAATGTGGCAGTCTTGAATTCCAGCAGCTCCACAGCTTGCTCTTGCAGCTGGAATTTAGGGTGTACTTAGCAGTGTTCCTGAGGAGCTTGTCTGATTCCCAGGACAGGCTGCTGAAGACTGCAGAAGGTTGGACATTAATTCTAACTTTGAATCGTCTGACTCGAAACTTCATGTTTTCAAACTTTATTTGCAGCAAAGTTTCTAGCTTGGTTTTCAACACAGTGTTCTAAATGAGTAATGTTTGATGTTTTGCAATACTTTAAATTAATAGATAACCATTTACAACATTAACACTATCTTAATGAAGATTTTTGCTTGGGATTACAAACAGCTGCTGGAAGTACACTTCATCTATAATTTATAATCTTTTATTAAATTTGCACCTGGCAATGCAGCTATAGTTGAAAGTCTGTTAATTATGAGACCTGCATTTGGGAAGCCTACAGGCCTTTCATTTCCAATCTCATCAGGCTGGAACTTTGTATACAATCTTTTCACTAGCATGGACGTTTTTCTTTGTGGGTGGGTCAACATTTAACTTCTTCCCTTCTCAATAAATAGGTAAATACTCAAGAATTACTAGAAGATGCCAAGTAAGAAAAGCATAGGTCGGGGTTTATTCTTTGCCTTTTATGCCTGTTTCTGAAGTTGTCCTTGCCTTGAATGGAAAAACAAATAACAGAACAGAGATGAAAAATACTTCATAATAAATGATTTAGCATGTATAACTTTTTTTCATTTGTGAATTGTCTATGAGGTGCTTTGATTTCCTCAAATGAATTTGCTATTCAAAATTATTCACCAAATACTTTATCTGAATAATTTTTGGTCTGGAGATGTTGGCAAGCAGATTGTTGCATTTATTTGAATTTCTAATTTCAGATATCACACTGTATATGTTGATTAGATATAGTAACATTTATATTCTCTATTTGAAAGAGAAGGTACTAGAACTCTTAAAATGAGATTTCCAACTGGTGTTTGCAAGTTCAGAATTATTAGTGAGTACATAGTCACTGAATGTGCTGTTGATTGCTCCTTTTTAGTGTAAACTTGCTTGACAAAGTCTGTCTGATGCCTCTCTCGGAAACATTTCTCATAGAAAACCACAACAAATTCACCAAAATATATTTGAAAAAACTGGCATATTTTAAAAAAAAGTATTAAGTTGGCCTTTTTTTATTAATGCTTTTTGTTTTCAAGATCTGATAGTTGATATAGATTGCCTTTCTCAGAGAGCTGCCATAGTCAGGGAACTTCAGGCTGGAGGCTGATAAGAGGATTGGAAGAGTGTACAGGAGCTGGGTGAATAGAACTTGAAAGGAAAATCAAAATATTTCATAGTAACAAAATAAATAAACCGGTCAGTTTAGGGGCCACATTAAGCTGTCCAGTACTGCATTATTTTAGACTGACAAATCTAATAAAAGTATAGGAAGGATGGATGGGCAGAGAGAAAGGTTTCAATGTATTCCTTTTATGTAGCAGTTCATACAAATTATCTCTTACCAGCTTACCAATAATGAAATATTGCTATATGGAACTCAATACAGTAATTTTTGTATTTGTTACACTGGAAGACAAGATAATATATGAAGAAAGAGATGGGCAAAATGATGAGAAGAATTAGAGGAACAGTGTGAGTTCTTTTGTAGGAAGAAAACCAGGAGAGCATAGGAGAGTGTCTGAGTGTGGGTGTGATAATGTGGACAGTGGAGCTAGAGCTGGTCTGCTGAATCTTCTAGTCTGACATCTGAAATACATCACAGGAAGGCTTACTATATTAAAGATATTGGCTGGCTTGCAGTAGGAATTAGTCACACAGCTTTTGCCTAATTTTGTGACTTTGAAAGTTGTTCTATTGTTTTGGGATAACATTTCATTGGGTTTTTTGCTATCACAGATGCCTTGTCTGTCTTAGCTGACAGTGTATGCCATATCCAAAGATTGAATTAAATATAGACAAATTCTGAAGGGGAAGTTCAGGGATGGTTTAAAAAGGACTAGTAATTTTTTAAGGAGGACCACTGTTTTTGGCTAAGTGGGTTAATATATTCCTGTGAAAGAAGAACCTCTAACTGTTACAGTTCATACTGATGTAGTAGAAAACGGGTGCTGGGTCCTTTAGGTGTGGCTTCCCAAAGTAAGGCCAAATGAAAAATTATCTCTGAATGCATGTTTTGTTTTGCTTTACTATGTAAATTGACAGTGACTGTGGGTGTTGTTACACTTCTGGATGCGAAAAAGTTCTCCTTTAAAGAATTCCTTTAAAGGGAATTTTGGATAGGGAAGGAATGTTTAAGGTTTAAGGGCTCATTTATAGAGTTTTAGTCTTATCAGTAGGGGAAAGATTAATTGTGGCCTGGGTTTACGTGCCCATACAATTCCACAGAAGACGAAAGGAATTGTGCTGACAAATCAGCAGAATTTAGCTCCTTCTTACAGTTACAGGTGGCCAGCATAGCAGAGGGTCCTGCCAGAATCCAGTGCAATACTGAAGCTTGCACTTTTTCAGTCTTTTCCAAGCTGGACACTGTTTCACTACAGATTTGGTTCCTTAATTTTTATGCATTTTTTAAAAGTGCACTTTCCTTAGAAGCATTTTTCAGTTTCATGTGTTCTTGAAGATTTTGAGATGTTGCTAAGCACTTTTGTGACTCTTTTTATGGACTTCTAGTTACAGTCTGATTGCTGAAATTCTTGGGTGAATATTTGCAGTTTGGATGAATAGCTGAAGGTGCACCAAATGGCAGCATTCAGAGGTATTTGACCAAGAATGATTGACAGTGTCTGTAACTACTTATTATGTCAAAGCTTCAGCACACCGATTGATGGGAAATGATGTATAATAAATTAGAATGATCACACATCATTTCCCATCGATTGAAATGCCAAATCCTTTGATGGAGTAATGAGTTATGGCCAATACTACTCACTGTCTTAGTAGGAGATTGATTGCATATCCCTTCATCAATGTGATCAAACAACTAAGGAATCCAAAGTACACATGTAGCAGACAAGTTCTACTGTGGTTTCAGTGTAATGTGAGCAATAAAGTCGGTGTTGCTTCTGTGGCATTATCAATGTAACCTGGGGTGTATGTGAAACATGAGCAAACATGTAAACGTGGCCAAATTCATTCAATACAGAAACGTAAAAGAAACATAAGCTGATTCCCTCTCAGTTTTTCATACCAACAGAAGACCAGGGATGAGGTTAAATTTACTAAAATCAGTTATTCAATAAATTCAAATTAAAAAGAAAATCCTAACTAATGAAAACTCAGTTCTTATTTTAATTTTTTCCTCAACTGAATGTCCTTGCAGAAATCAAACTTCATTTTCTCTGATCCAGGAAAGAGTAGGTAGAAGTGTATCTCCAGATAAGTACATGGCCCCCAAATTAGTAAAAAGAAAAGGCAAGTTTCTAGCAGTCTACTAAGAATTGCTTTAGTATTTTTCTTCCCTTCAGTAGCTTTCTTCATCTCCACCTGTATATTATAAAATTAGTAATTTGTACTGGCTAATCCTTCTTTCTCAGAATAGGTACGTCAAAACAAACACGTGTATGCACACACACATTTAACTGTATTTAAAAGGCTGCACTGTTATATCTTGTGTCTGTTCTAATGTCTTATGGCTTATATAGTCAGTGTTTCAGACATCCAGTTGTACTTGAGGTATAGCTGTGCTCTTTACTAGCCAAAAAACCCACCATACATTGGCTAGCACAGTGGCAAAGACAATGCAGCTGAAGCAATTATGGCCTAGAACAAGAGAAGAAGATGGCTTTTTCTGGAGCTCATACACTGAACACAGAAGCCATTTATTTATTATTTATCAATGAGAGAATTGTATGATGAGGAAATGAGGCTTTGTGTACTTAAGTGAGTTTAAAAATTTTTGTAAATTTTTATTTGAAAGAATAATATTAAAATGAATATTCCTAGATTACATTTGTGTAATAAGGACTGGTCAACAGAGCAATGACAGCAGTATGAGATCAATGCATGGAAGCCAACTTTAAAGTAGGTACTGTTGCTGTCTTTTCATAGCAGCAAGAGCCTTAGTGTGGGCCAGTTAACCCTACCTGCCATGAGGACTTCGCAGCAGGCAGTCACTTTCAAAGTGCTACAGCAAGATAGCTCTCAAGACTGGAGTTAGTAAATTTAAGCTGTCCTGAGCATCTCCACTGCACTGCATTCATTACTCTTACAGACTGTGTAACCTTTGCCCTGTGTGCACAGTGTGGTCATGCTGCAGTACTGACTCTGCAGGCAAGCATTTGTAAATTAGGAATGTTGGACTCTAGGTTGCTTGGCATACTTGCCCTTGCCTCTCTTTGCATATTCACTATGGCAGAGCCTTTAATTATGTGATCACCTGCTAATTTTTTTGCCTGGTTTCTGTCTCATTCAATGCATTCCATGGATAGCAATCACAGACAGCAGCTTTTTAATGTCTTCTTCGTGGAAAAAGAGAAACACATTTCTATGGTTATGTGGATCTCCAATAATTACCCTGAGTCCCGGCAAGAGTTTGAAACCTGAACTTTTGTTCTTGAAATGTGAAGAATGTTAGGTCTAAATGACTACACAGTAGGAAAAGCCTGCTTTCCTGGCATGATTTACTTGAACTGTGAGCTAGGTCAGATGGGTACCACAAAGTGATCCAGGGCATCTTCCTCTCTTTTCCATCCAGGCTGGCTGGCACTGGGGCTCCAGTGTATTAAGGACAGTTTTTCACTTTCTTTGACTGGGCACAGACTCAGCTATAGATTACAAACAGTGTTGGTCTGCACATAATGTTTTGACCTTCTGTAATTGCTGACTGCTCAGCAGAGACAGGACACTTCCTTTTTCCAGAAGTTTATAATTATGCAAAACCTGGGCAAACTATACAGTGAAATGGAAAGGAAAGTTCTGTGGATTAAGAACTTCCTCTTTCTCCCAGTTCTAAAGTTTGCATAGCAGTGACATTGCTGAAGTTTCTTATGGACACCTCCAAAAAAACTTAACATAAATAATTCCAGTAGCTAGTTCTGGTGGCAGCAGGATGAACAAAAAAGTATCAAGTTTATAAAAATTAAAGAATTAATATTGAGAACTATTTTTTTAATCACATAATATATGTTCAGACACATGAATCACAACTTTTAAAATTCAGCTCTATAAGGTGCAAACTCAGTGTTTCACTTATTGCCACTTGGCTTTTATCCATTTTCTTTGTTAGAAGCCATTCTCCTGCATTGCTCATTAGCACAACAGCAGCACGATGTACACATAATCTGTACTTGAAAAATATGTGCCAACTTCCAGATTACTTTTATATTTTTGTCTGGGAGGAAAGACCAAAGTATATGGAAATTGGTAGAATGACTGTGCTTTAGGTTTTTCATACCAATGTAAGTCACAGCAAAATTTGACCTCAAATGTTTAACTTGCCTCCCATGAAAATCAATGTGTTTGGTGCATCCAGGTTCTCATTTAAATGTACATTGAGACACTGAAGTACTTTTTATAAAGTGAATTTTTGACCAAGCACAGTAAATTTAACAGCTTCTGACCCTGTTACAATAAATACATAATTTATCACAAGTACTCTACTAAACACAATTTTTCTGAAGTATCTTGGAGAGGTAGTTACTTGCTATGCATATGCAGTTGCCACTTTTTAATATTTAAATATCCTAAAGTTTTACCTTTTTTGTTCAAAATGGGAAAGGCACATGAGCTTTCACAGCTGAATCAAAATCAGCGTTAAATAATTAGAAATGAAAAAAATCATCTGAAGCAATCCAATATGTATTTTTATACATTATCTCAGAAGGTCAAAAGTAAGATAGCGAAAACATGAGCGAATACAAATTGCTTTGCCATATTCAAGTTCCTGTGAGGTTTCTTTAGTTTTTATGGATGATTAAAAAAACTCTTGAAATGATAGGGCTGCAGGAGGACAGCAAATTCCACGGCATCACAGCAATGTTGGGTTCTGGAGAGCCACCCTGTTACCAGGCTCCCCTTCGTACTAATGCCATGGAATTCCTGCCCGCTCACAGTGTTATTGGGATTTAATTACCACTGAAAGATACATTACAGGGCTTTGAACTTGGGATACAGAAAAATGATAAAAAATCTCATAAGCAGTTGAACTTAAGGAAAAAGTTGGGAGATATTTAATTGCCATGCTATTATTTAGGTTGTCAGAGCAGCCAGAGGCCTGATGAGGAAAACACATTGTGATAGATTAATCTGGGTAGAGCACTGTGTTAGTGAGGCCACGTTTCTTTGTCTACCTACACTAACAGCACCTTTGTCATTGCCCACTGGTGTTCCCCACGTAAGCATTAGGAAAACTTTTAGGCAGGAGATATTTTTATTTTTGCAGGCATTGAAGGTAGGACCAGGTCAGAGAGAGAAAATGCTGAAGTGCGTGTTTTAAAATTCTTAAAACCATGATGAAACTGGTTTCCCTTTCATCTGATTCTCTAATTCTTTTCCTGAGAATAAGTCTTGTGTCCTGCCAGCTCTCTATATTGTATTGTGGAGTCTGTGGTGTTTTCTAGGCAGTTGCTTGGGAAAGGGGAGATCATTTACAGGTGAAACCTCTCAGTTTTCAGTATGCAATAAAGTGCACACAAGTGCAAGACAAGTTATGCAAGTAACAGTACCTTTAAAAGCATTTTTAAGTGCTGTAATGATGCCTAAATTAATTCCAGTGATTTTATTAGAGATAATTTCTGATTTCTTCTATGATGCCTCTAAGACTATACCTAAGTGAAACATTTTTACTTTAGATCCAGAAATAAAAACTTTTGGCATTGCTCATCATTAGAATTTTTCCCCTCAGGCTTTGTCTTTATTAGCAGCTTAAGAGTATATTTAGCACTGTCATATGTGAAATCTCTTCTGTTTGCTAAACTAATATGGGAAAAAATGTCCTTTTTTACAGTGTTACTCATTCATTATATAAAAATGAAAGAAACTACTTTAGTGTGTATATAGAACTACTCTCTATTTTTATGACAAAAGTGAGGTGACAATACACATCCCTTAGGCACCCAGGGGTATTATGTAAGAATCATTAGTGTAATTGATATCCATATAAAGAGTGTGGTATCAAACATGATTAAAATGTGCAATATATCACAGAGGTTCCAGTGTTCCAGCTGCTTTGTTATAATCCTTCTTATGATAGAATTGTTTCTGCTTTCTTGTGAAAAATAAAATTATTTCAGAAGAGATGATCTTTTCCTTCTTTACTAATTTTAGAGAGGATTTCTAAAAGGCATATCTTGGTCCATATATATGATGTTCTCAACTACAATGAGCTGAACATTTACTGTATGTCTACTCATGCAATAATAATTTAATCAAGAGAATTCCTTGTTTTATGAAGATTTTTTTATTAGAGATCATTTCCACAGACTTCTAATAGGCCTTACCAGCTCTCATAATAGAATAAGACAGTCTCATGATGACATGCTACACTTTGTCAAGAAAACTAAACTCAGAAGAATAGATTTTATGTCTGCTTATACCTCTTTTACACTGGTAGTGCTACATTTATTCTCCTGAGAGATGAGGAAGTGATTTCAGGGCGGGGATTTTAACTTTCGATTCTTATATTTTTTTGTTTGGTTGGGGTTTTTTTAAAGGAAATTTTACAGTATTTTTAATATCTAGTTTTAATTGTGTTACCCTTTACTCTGAATATTAAAGGAACATATTCCTTCAGTTCTCTTCTTTAAAGACATTCTTTCAATACAATTTTTCAGTGAATATATGATATTAGAAAGCAATTCCTAAAGCAAAAATCCTCCCATTTTCAAATGTTAGCCAGGCAGAAGCTGGTTGTCAGATAAGAGTCAGCCTGCCTAGAGCTCAAACTGCAAGGGACCATAGTCAGAGGACAAGGTTTCCCTTGGTAAATCCATTTCTAATGGATGACCAAGCTTGAATTTTCCACAGTCACGTCTGCCCAAAACTTGCACACCTTGCACGGTTCTGTAGCTCACACTGTCTCAGTACGTGCCTTTTGAGATTCAGGGCTCCCCATCTGTGCCACGTGAAACATATTCTTCATTCTCTGTCCACTTTAGATTGCAAGGTTTTCATTCTTTTCTAGTTACAAGCACTGAGTCCCTGCCGCCAATTGAAAGCACCAATTGAAATTCACTCACTTATGTGTGACTCCCATCATGTTTCTTGTCACAACCAGCAGAGTTTAGGAATAAGCCACTGTTAATGGTCATTTCTGGCTATTGCTGAATTAATAGTTTCTAACTCTACCAAACTTCCCCATCTTAGCTGGTGTTTTCCATGTCAGGCATCTGTCCCAAACACAGTGTGTTTGGTGACTAAGCTCTAGCACTTCAGTCATTTTCAAGTACAAGGTTATGAGGAAACAATTTCTCTGTCTGCTTGATGAATATTCTTAATTCTTGAAAAGTTGTTTTTCTGCCATGGATGTTGGAATTTTTCAGGGTTATGCTGGTGTGGAAGTTTATCCTAAATATGTTTCTATTTTTGCTATTTACATTCCTTGAAGAATTCATTTGCACTGAGTATGCCATGGTCCAGGCCTTTAGAAATGCTGAATAGGATTGTCCCCACAGCTACAGGTACAGGTATGATGCTGGGCACAGGAAATTTCTGCTGGGCACAGTCTAACAGAACATGGACAAAAGCAGAAAAATATGCTGAACTCGTTACTACAAAGCATGAGAAATGGAGGCGAGGAGGAAAAAAGAAACCTATTGTAGTGGAAATGAGATTTGAACTGCAGAGGTTGGATGTTATGAAAGGGAGTGCAGTAGCACAGACATGTCAGAGCAACAAGGAATAGACTGTGTTTTGAGGCAAAAGAACAATAGGTAGTCTTTCTGTGAGAAGCAAGAACTTCCTCAACAAACCTGGGTTTGAACCCAAGAGGCTTGGATTTCTTCCTGATTCTGCTATCTACAAGTATTTGGCAGAGCGTGTATCTCCCTTGCTGTGTCATCTGGATGCAAGTTAGGTCAGAGAACTGTGCCCAACTTCTGGATTTTAGTGAGAGAAAAAGTGTTCTCTGGCTAATGGAATAAGGTAACCCTGCTGCCTCAGCCTTTCCCCTTCTCACTTCATGTACAGAGACAGGATTGACAGTATTTGTGGCTTGCCAGTCTTAGTTAGGTTTGGTCTGCTTAGGCTGAATTTACACACACAGCATTGGTTCTTTTTCCAGGATGCACATCCTGACTATTCAACATTTTGTAAAATGTATATTTTCCAAAGAAGCTTCATGCATATTTGTCAGGCATCTGGCTCACAGTAATAGATATTTCATGTGTGCAAACATACTGAAAACCTGGGATCATTGTGCTCCAAATCTGAGAGACAGACTATCGTGAGAGAGATGATGAAAATATGACCTGTAGGAAGAGAAGAGTTCACAGAGCAAAAATCAGCATCTGCCTGGGATGACTGTCAGCAAGAACTTTTGGCACTGCTGTATCTTTTAGCTTGTTATTTTATCTCAGAGTTATTCAATGGATAGTTACTATAACATTTGCACAAGCTGGTTATAACCTATACAGTAAATATATATATATATGTATATGTTTTTGCAGTACTATGTAAATTGTGAGTTCAGTGTACAAGAGGACAGTGGTATAACAGCAACACTTGAAATATGATCCTTCATTTACATGAGTGAAGTTATTGATTATAGAGAACCTGTTTTGCAGCCAACACAGTGACTTTGTTGTGCAGTAATTGTATAGATGCTGCAGTTTGCCAAGGACGTATGTGATTGCCTGAGAGCCGTATTGCCCTCTGCTGTGGTAACCTAATTTCAAATCTGGTGCTTCTGATTTGCATTATGAATAAAGTGATACAGCACAAGAGTGTGTAAGGGAAGAGTGGCAGCTTTTCTTCTTCTCATGTATTCTGGGTTGAAGCTACTTTTTGCATCATGTTTCTTTTAATCTCAGCCCTAGTCAAATTTATTACAACAGTTGAAGGGGTGAAACAAGCAATCTGCAGGTCAGGTTCAATGGAGACAGAACTGGGTGAGTGCACTTGCTCTCTTGTAAGCCTTTATTACTAAGTGTTTGATTTCAAAAAAGAGAAATCCAAGCTGGTCAGCTTCATTGCAAATTCTGGACATAAAGTTTTTGAAGATGATGAAACCAGTAATTTTTGTCAGTCAGTAGAATGAATAGTTTATCTTTTAGCAGTGACTTTCCTGCAAACAATATTTCTTTATTTTTTGTTTTGGTCATGTGATTAGCATGTAGCTGTACAGTTTCCAAAGAAGGTCTGGTTTTGTTGTGCTTTTAAGCAGAAAGCAACCACCACATTTTGTCTTCCCTTGCTGGTGTATGCTCCTCTCAGGATTGCGATTGTTTTGGACACACAGTAGGAAGTGCGTGTCCCGATGTGAGCTTTGTCAATCAGCCTGTCCCCGCGTTAGGTGACACACCTTTGACATTTGAAGAAAGCCCGAGCTTGACATGCATGAAAGTATACACCTCTCTGTACTTAGAAATCAGGTTTTGAGAATAAAATAAACTTGAATTAAATTGGTTTCATTTTGAAAAGTCAAACCCCATAAGACTTTAATACTTGGGTGTATGCTGATGAAATACCATGACTCCAAAGACTGTTAATATTCATGGAAGTCTGAAATAATTCATGACTTTCTGAAGTAATGTTAGATGATGTACGATGGTAAACAGTATCATTTACACTGAACCTTAAAACTTATTGACAAAGACAAGTTCCTAAACACTGGCTAAACCTTGTATTTGTTGTTATGATTTCTTGGTTTTATACTTCAAGCAGATTTTCAATTAACTCCACTGCATTCAGAGTAATTATTCATTTATTATAGTCAGTTTAGATATGGTAAAGATTAAAGGAGTAAAACAAATCATTTCAGTGACATAGACTAGTGATACATTGTTACTATTCTGATTTCTTTGCCTCTTGCATAAGGAAGATTTATACTGTCCATTTTTGAGTGATTCCTTGTTAGCATATATTTTTATAGATACTTATTTGCTAAAATAAAGTGTTTTGCTAAAGTAAGAAGCTATCTTGCTGTCTTCCTCTCTCCCCATTCCTTGAGAAAATACAAATGTTCCTAGAATACAAGGAAAAGAATTGTAGATGTGCACAGCACACTTATAATACATGTAGTAAAATGTACTTGTCTATTAATACAAAAGTACAGAATATGAGGCACCGCTGCTGTAAGATAACTACATGTGTTCGATGTTGAGAAATTAATGGCACGGAGCAGATGCCTTCAGTCATCTAGGAAGTGTGGTTTCCCAGTGTACTGCAACTGCATGCCCTGCAGTGTATCATCTCACTTATGAAGGGGTTTTACATGTTTATAAAAGTGTGTTAAACATTGGTAAAGTTTATTTTATGCATTATGCATAAAAGTTGTCATTAGGATTTAACAAAGCAGCTTGCAGAGAAAGATTACAAATAAAATCTCTGTATACAAAAACGATTTGGATGGTTTAGCTAGATGGTTCTGACTTAAAAAAATTAACATTTCACTTACTGTTCTCAAATATTCAGAGAAAGGAGAAAAACAGCACTAACTGAAAAGAATGAAATATATGTTGTTATAGGAGTGCCTGGCAGAATCACTATTACAGAGGTTCTTTTAGTATTTCCATTATAAATCCTCTTTATTCAGTGTAATATCGTGGTAATTTCAAATCACATTTGGCTTTAACTTGGCAAATAATCTGTCAACAGAAAAATTCAGTTCATTTATATGTATGCATGCATTTATTCTTACATGTGCACAGACTATATCATGTTCACATGTGGCTGATGTATAGATTTAAAAATAAGTAATGATTGTAAAGCTACTCTTTTTTTGGTCCAGTTTGCTTAGCCATCAATTTAAAGAAGATTACAGACTGGATTTTCAGAAGCACTTAGCATTGCCTTAAATGGTGGCATTCAAGTTAATGGTAGAATTCCTATGACTTAAATTGCAGTAAAGTTAGGTCAATGCTGTTGAAAATCTCCATCCATCCTTTCAAACTCTGTTTGGGGGTCTAGCTCTAGGTGTGTGGTGTAAATGACAGACTTATGGGCATAGTAACATTTTAGTGAAACTTTAAGGGGGTTACTCAGAGCTCTTTTGTGCCTCTGTATGTTCTGTATGTATGATGAGATAAAAAGCCTAAAGCACTGATATAGACACCTATATTAGATGTTTAATTGATTCAGTTTGGGGAAATTGTTTTCCTCTTTAAAAACAAACTCAAAAGGACTCTTTTATGTTGGATCTAAATAAAAACACCCATTAGGAAGGATGGCACGAGTAAACAACATGAATGAAAGTCATGGCTAGAGTTGTATGGCAGCTGTATGAGAGGTGGAGGTATCAATAAGCTTGTAGAAGAGACTCACTGACAATAATAAAAAGATACACTTTCAGCAGCCATACTTTTATTTTGATGATGCTGTGTACTCTGATTTTTTTCCAGTTGGATGTGTTCCTTTTTTGCTGTATTTTCTACTGCCAGATGCGCCTGTGCCTACTTAAGACATTATCTGTCAGGTACTTTTATTTGTATATATTTTGCAAATTAGAACAGAACTTCTCCAAAGTCAAGAAGGTGCCTGGAGCATCTTCTGTTTGAGATGGGCTGAGAGAGTTGGTTTTTTTTAGCCTGGAGAAGAGAAGGCTCTGGGGGCACCTCACAGCCCCTTCCAGTAGTAAAGAGGGCCTACAAGAGAGCTGGGGAGGGACTTTTTACACAGCCTTGTAGTGATAGGACAAGGGGGAATGGCTTCAAACTGAGTTTGTAATCATGTGTAATGTAGAACACACTAAAAGTGCTGGGTTTAACTTGGCACTTCCTGAATGGAACATTCTCTTCTGTCCCGTGTGTCTCTCTCCTTGGTAGGCTTTGGTGAAATAAAGAGCCCAGGTCAGTCTTTCCTCCGTACACTGCAAGTTTAAAACATTCTGTGAATGTAATTAATGCAACTTGATTTTTTGCTTAATATATTAAAGTATATTGTAACTCAAAATTTCACATTGGGTTCTATTGCAATTATCAGAAACATTATATTGGGAAAGGTCAAAGCAAGAAATCCAGAGAAAATATTTGCTACTCAAGAGACCATTGAAATTCAGTTATCACAGGTCCAGATGGCGTAGTACTGAGAGGAGTTCATGAGTTCCTTTACCTTTAGAGCACCATTCATATCTAATCTGGAGTGATTACAGCTAAACCTCACCCTAGCTTAGGCTCCTCCAAACTGCTCTGTGGCCTGCAGGAAGCATTCAAATCCAACATCCAAATCCATTTCTGCCACTGTTCAAGCCCAGCTTTTTCTCTAAGTTATTACTGTCCACTTCTTGCACTTCCCCAGCTCTGAGGCTTTCCAGGATTTTCTGGGATCCCAACTACAGCTAGTAGCAAGGACTGTGTGAATTATGGTGTGTGTGGGATGCCACATTGCTATGAATTTCCATGGAGCTGATTGCCTGTCATTCTGCAGAAAACTGTCCATCTTCAGAAAGGACCATTCTGACTACTTTATTTACAACAAAATATACTTAATGGAGCTAGAGCTTTAGGTACCTAGGAAAAACAAGAGCTTTAGGAACCTTTCAAGAAAAATTGACCTACAGGACTAGGGAATAATGGTGTCTCTGTCACAGAACCTTTCATTAGTCTGGACAGTAGTTATGCAAAAGGGGGCATCTTTGCCATCCATGCAATCATTTATTCCTTTTGTGCTGCTATCCAGAGACCAAGAAGGGGAGGAAATTTACTATGTGTGTTTCTGTTTTTGTGTTTTTTGAGCAAGAAATTACAATGCCTAGTAAATAGAGCAGGATCTTTATACTCATTATGGGCTATTGTGTGAAAGTGCTTTGCTGACTTCAGAGGAAAACCCATAAATTTGTTAGATGTGTTTTGCTAAGTGTACATTTGACCCAGAGTGAAAATTATTACTACAAGAGATTTCTGAAGAATAAATGGGAGTTATATGTTATTTCAGCCCTGGAAATTGCAATTTGGGTGGCTGTTTGATCTGACCCGTGACATAATAAATGAGCATGTACATGTTAAAATGACATAGACTCATTGGGCCAGGGTGAACAACACAGGCTGTGCTAGTACTTGTTACCTGTAGTAAGTTTAATTTTCTTGTTTCACCACCCCTACAGAATATTGTACACTGCTGTGTTTGGTCCTCAGTATATATGGAATAATGATGGGTTAGTAAACAATTTATGGGTTTTTTTATGATTTAGGATGGATTTTCATGTTCTTACCAGATCAACATTTCACACAATGAAAAAACAATGGGTGATCCTTCTGTGCTTTTCTGATGTCTTGACCCTAGAGGTTGCTGAAGGAAAAAACAGTCTCTAGTATAAATAGAGATAACAGCACTAAAATGAGTAACAGCTGCTGAAGAACTGCTCCACTAACCATGCCAAAGAGATATTTCATATTCTTGCTGTGTTTCTTCTTTGGCCTGTTCTGCATAGTGCTCATGCACTGAGATCAGGTGATCTAGGTATTGTAGGGATCTGAGGAGCTGCTGGTGACAAGAGCACTTTCAGCCACGTATGAAGATAGTCTTTACATTGCTGGCATGACACAAAAAGAATGTAAAAATAGCTGGAAATGATGTTACCTTGGTCTGGTTTTCATAAAACCAGAACTGCATTCTCTGCTTGAACCATTTTATCTTTATTTTATAATTTCTTAGTTCTTTGGCTAATCAGAGATTTTCGTGTTTTACAAAAGAGAGAAACTTCCAGCCATCATCACTGTGTCTTGTGAAATCTTTTCTCTGTGAAGTGGGATTATTGCCTAACAAAAAGCAGAGATTGTCCTCAACTGCTATAGACTACGACATTGGTGGTCAAATGAGATCTTGACATCTTGCCATAGAACAGGCTGCCTAAAATTCTGGATAATCTCCCCCATCATCACATATCTTGTAAAAGATCTGGTGATCCTTATAGAGCCCCAAAAGCACAAAGAATTAGTTTGGTAAAAAATCCAAACATGAGTACATTATGCAATTGTTGGGCATTAATTTTGATAATATTATAATCACCTTTCTGATTGCACAATAGATAGAGACTCTGAGTCAAAAATAGCAAAGTGTGTTTTTCCTCTTTGCAGTCATAGATGTGTGAGAACAATTTCATTATTGAAACCACTACTAAGGGGAGGAATTGAGGAGGTTCAAATGGGCATATACTGATTCTGCACCAGAAAGTATCGTTTTTAGCATTGAAATACTGCCTTTCATTCGATGTTCAAGAATAACATTTTTTGGAGAGAAACTGATACTGTTTAACTCAAATTAATACATCTAAGCATGTCTTAAATTGCAATCCGGCCAAATAAGTGTTACCTCTCTTTAGTTATCCAGCTAGGGGTATGAATAACCAGGTGAAAATGAAATACAGCTTTTCTGATCAGAGAACAAGCAATATTCACTAACAACAGAAGGAATAGAAAGATAGTTGTAGGTTCACAATTCTGTCATGACTGGTGTATTGTGCCCCTGGAACAGGAGTTTTGGTTCTTCCAGACCATTTCCATCACCTTATCTAATTGCTTAATTTCATGTCCTTCCTTTTATGGACATGAAATAAAAAGAAATCCAATACATGGACAAGAGAAGCTGCAGCTTAAATATGGTACTCTTAATTTTTCCAGCAGAATTTGTGATCTAAACACTGCTAGCTCAGTCTAGGGTGACTGATGGCCGGAGTTTCAGATTAATATGTACTTACTGATCTGCTGGACTTTAAGGAGAGAGCTATTGTATCTCTGCAGACTGAATATGATTTGTCTATACTGCAGGAGCACAATTAACTTGTGTCTTACAATGAACTGTATACTGGGAATATTACAGGCTCCTGCCTTGTACATACTTTTGCCTTGTATGTAGTAGGTGACATAAACACTAAGCTACCTGTTGAATTAAATGGGGATGGGGTTGCCTCATGGTTTATACTACAGAGCACTTACCTGGTGTGAAAACACAGAAATCAGTAGCAGCATGGACGACTCCATGAGCAGAGTTGCTATTAAAGCATTAATGGTTTCTATCTGTAATCCATATTACATGATGATGAGAGAAGTGAGATTAATGAAAACAATCAATGGTAATTTCTCCGGTTTTAGTAAGTAAAAGTCTATTTATAGCTTCGGTGTTGAAATCAAAGTAATGTTAAATCTTAAACTAGAACTAAGTTTTCAGTATTGGAATTACTTTCTCTGCATATTGGTCTCTTAATCCACTTCAAGTGAGTTCCAGGGATGGAAAATTTTTCAAATTATTCAAGTTCTCTATGGCATGTTGCTTTTTTACTTTTTTAATGAAAGGAAATGTCTAGTTATTGTAGCAGTAAGGGCACCTGTCTTGGAAGCTGCTCATATTACTTTTCTGTCTGTAATCTGCAGTAAGATGATTCTAGATTTCAAGAAAAATGCAGCAGAAATCTATTTCTTATTTAATTTCTACTGTTCTTTCGAACAGCAGTTTGCAGAATGCATCTGGGTGTACAGCTAATGACCCATGAGCAATAAGCAACTGTTTAAGTAAAATGCACTAGGAAAAAGCTTTTACCAAACAGCATTTTAATATTTTAAATAGATTTTCCATTGCAGGCTCTTTGTAACTGGATTAGTTCTCTGATGTGTTCTGACAGAGCTGTTGTTAGGGATACTCCATTAACTTTGTCTGTCATCTTATTTTCCCCAGTATCCGACATAACACCCTTATATTTCATAATTTGTATTGCTATCAGTGCTGATTTGTAAATGTGCAAATTATAATTAACAACGGCCACTACTTCTAATAAATATTAAATCATTCTTGCAGCCTGTATTTTCCACAGCAGATGGAGCCCTGTGGTATGCAAATAGACTTTCCTTAAGTAGTCAGCAGTTTTTACCAAAATTTTGGCTGTAAAAATGCTTTCTTTTTTTGTTTGCTTTATGTTTTCTCTTGCATTTAGGTTAATATTTATTCACTGCAGATTCTCTTTCTCCCCATAAGAATTTCATGGACTATTACATTCTAGCACTGAGGTTTTGTTTCACTTCATTAATAGCTCCTTAATCATATAGCTTGCTTGTAAAGTACAAATGCTTGTTATTTGTACTTATGCTGCAGTATTGCATAAGAGGTATTTAGTTATATTTTAATATGTGTAGCAGAAGCAAAAATGCTGGGTACACCAACGTCGTTTTTAATATGAAAACCAATTTACGTGCTCAGTTTTTTTTCCCCAGAATAAGCAAAAGCATTTATGGTTTTATGTTGTGTCTTAAGCATTCCATTAAATGTCATCAGCTGATTCAGGAAAATGTATTGCAAAATTACTAGAGAACCGTAAAATGTGTAAATGTAATGAATGCTCAGGGCATAGAAAGAATTGAAAGTCCAACATATATCAGGTAACAATAAAACAGCAAGAAACATCGATAGAACATTACATTTTTCTAATGTGTAGTACCTTAAGCATGAAACGCTTATTTTTGGTGTTTACTGCTGTGCTGTTTTATTAAAGAACACTGATCCAGAGTTAACATAGCCCTTCTAATACCGAGAGGAATCTGGCAAGCAGCATCATTCAGGAAATGGTTTCACTATCCACTTGAGCAATTGCAAATGAAGATTTTTCAAACGATTGAGTATGAGGTTGTATCCTAAATAAGGGCAACCCATTTTTTCCCCACATTTTTAAATGGACACAGGAACATGGAGCTCAAGGACATTAACTGCCACATTAACCAAAGAGTAATGAAAACTTCTCTGAATGAACATCTCAGTGAGTTGAAATGGCCTCAGTAATACAGAAATGAATTGTAACAAGTTAGGGTCTTGTCTTCCTGCTGGTCTAGTAGGAGTTGGAATTAGCATCCTAAGTGGGATCAGCAGCCGTGAGCAACTGGACTGGAGTATCCTGGAATCCCTGCTGTGAGTGATATTGCCAGTGTGATACCTCTCACAACACTGAGGTACCATTTAGTCACAGATATTGATATATATTAAAGTGAAGTTGTAAGTGATGTGGAATAGAATTCTGGGATGTTATGCCATCTCATCTGAGCAGGAGCAGCTCTGGCCACTCAGAGCCTTTACATCTATCAAGAAGGTACTTTTTAGGTGTATTCCACAGCAGGAGAAATTCAGGTAACAGGGTAGGAACTGATGCCAACCATTTGGGAACAGTTTTATATCAGTGCTGTTATTAATGGTAAGAAGAAATGTGATTTGAAGGATGCTGCTGGGAGAAAAAAGGAAGGTAAGTTTTAAAAAGTGAGCAGCAACTCACGGAGCAAGCAGAGCAGGCTTGCCATAGGTGAGCTTTTGTTCAGTAACCACACTCTGACATGCAGGGGAGTATAGACAGAGTTTAAACCAATGGAAGTACTAGGAACAGTCTGCTTGTGGCAGCCTGGGACTGTGGGTTGACTTACATGTTAACCAACTGATTTATTGTCTGCAGAACTTGAGCCTGAGGGAGTGGGAATTTCACCAGTAGCCTTCAGCCTGTGCTTTCCCAGAAATCTGCTTTTACATAATGAGAATAGTCTTCATGAGTTTGATAGTTTTATGTAAATTCTACTGCAGAGAGAGGCTCAAGAAGGCAGAAACTGGACCACTTTATTGAAATGAAGAGGATCCATATATGTTTAAGTATTACAGAAAGTTGAATTTCAGCAAAATTTCAGCCAGAGCCAGGGTAATATTAGATGTGACTAGTGTATTCAATGAAATATCTAAAGCAATTTCTTGTGGAAGGATCTTCATGGGAACTTACATGAGCTTTCAAAGAACATTTACTCCAGAAACTGTTGTGCTGTGCCTAGGAAATAGTTGTATCCTTGTCTTTATCTCCTTAGTACACTGCCTCTGCTGTTCCTCACACGCACAGCATGGAACTAATGCCTTCCCTTGCTTTGAATTGAAATACTGCTTGGTGGTTCTGAACTCTCTGCACAGCTTTTCCCCTTAGCTTTTGGCATCAACTCTGCTCTTTGAGTCCACCTCTTCAGAGCAAAGAAATTTACTTGATCAAGTAACAAGGCACAGCTGCACTTCAGCACATCAACTTTTGTAAAACAGGACTAATGATTTTCATGTGTACAGGACACTTGATACTGATGATTTGGTGCCTTTGGTGGAATATATAATTGATGAAGATGGTGGCCTGTACATAGATGCAGGCATCTTGCGTGCTCCCTTCCCTCTGAAGCCAGGCATGTACCTCTGAAAATCTGATCTATAGTGGCTAATGAAAGAATTCATAGGCAGTTGAACATCTCTTAATATCAGATGAAAAGATGTCAGAGAAGAGACCCTACTTTCGGAAGATTCAGGAATGCAGTTGAGTCAAAGCCTTTTAGACTATTTAGAGTCAGAGGAAATGCTCTCTGGAGAAGCTAAGGAAACATGAGCGTATTTCAGTCATTGATATCCCACTTAAGCTTTATTTAAAGTCTGTCTAAGAAGGAACTAATTTTTTGTCTGTGAAACTGTACTATTTTTCATCCAGGAGTAGCTAGTTAGGAGTAATTTAATTATGTTGAACAATTTAAATGGCTATATTTCTTCATTCCTTTCATGAAACCTTATTGTTCTCAATGTGGGAGATTTGGATGTTATAAATTCTCTGGAAAATACTCTTTAAATATCAATTTGTGTATCTTAAAATAAGAGCACTGGTGTGGGCTGTGCATCAATACCCTTGAAATCATTCAGTGCTTTTGGGGGATTAATCGGTTATGTGGCTAAGCAATCTACAGGAGTTTACAATGAAGAGAAGGAGAAGCAGGACTCCTAGGCACCCATTTCCCCTGTCCCCCAGTCCTGAAGCCTTGTTCATTCTTGGCTGTACAGTGATTGGAAGAGCTTAGAAAAAGCTTAGAAAGATTAGGGAAGATCTTAGTAGTTGTGGGTAGTAGTGGTAAATGTAAGAGAAGAGGATCATTCTGCATGGCCAGTTCCACATCTGAGATTCATGGTCTCAATCAGGAGCCTCAAGAACTCAGCATTAAATCTCCCATTTGCAACTGGACCCTAAAGGATCATGTCTGCAGTCTGTCATAGTGTACCTCCACCTCTTTGTCTATTCTTACTCTAAGAATTTTGCTTTTCCACACAGAATAAAATGGTGGCAGTGTTTTGGCTTTCTTCCACCCTGCAAGGCAAATTCATTTGTTAATCTTCTGTCTCTAAACTGATATGTACTGAAAGGAGGATGGGCTGTAGAATTCCAGCTGTTTGTGGAGTGTATATGGATGCAGTCTTGCTGTATCTTTGCATGACCAACAAAATGGGATATCTGGGGGAAAAATGTTAAGGGCTCAATATTTAGAATTCTGTGACTCACAGACTAGACCAGAAGTGATCTAAATATAAATGTCTTATTTTTTTTTAACTTTACATCTAAATTGAAATGGACACCTGTTGAAAGAGGGTATAGCACAAAAGCATTTCAGTTGGACCACATCCAGCCATAATACATCTAACATGGTCTGGGATTCTGATATCCAAGGCTGAAATTCTTTATTTTAGTAATTTTTTTCAGTAATTAGTAATTTACTAATACTTTAGTAGTATTTAAAGCCTAGAACATGACATAAAGATACTAATGTCCTATTTAAAAAGGGGTCATTTTAAAGTGGTGTGAAATTTTACACCTGATAGTAGTCCAGTGAATATTAACTTTAAATTGTCACATTTCTCTGAGAAGTAAAAAGTGAAAGTTAAATACCTAAGTGAAGTGCATACATAATATCAGTAATGTAAAATGTCCTGAAGAGTAGACAAACTCTTCATTGCTTTCATGTTGATTAAAACTATGGATTTGTTGTATGTGATAATGGTAATGAAGTGTGTTAAGTTCCAGAAGACTTTACAAGGATAGAACCTCATTATTCCTTGCTTTGGACATAATTGCTTGTAGGTTTCTAAAGCAGCCTAGATTTTGATCAGGAATTTTCAAATTTGAGAATCTCAGCTCTACTTAAAGAGCATGGTTGATGCATCTGTGGTAAATTTTATCATACAGTGCTTTTGTTTAATTAGATTGTGAGCTCTCAATGACTTCCTGAGAGTAAATTTTCTTGAGAGGGGAATTAGAAAACATTAGATGAGGTAGAGGACTTGAGAATACTTGTCCAGAAGAGATTGATAAGAACATAACTAGGACAGCTGTGAGCTGTGCTTTAAAATTGTAAATGACGCTAGTAAGTGATTTTCAATTCTGATTTTAAATAGTCTCCGAAATTGTCTTCCACCAAAGCTTCTTCAAATTAAATTTTGTTCAGTAATCAGGACCACTACATATGAAACCTTCTGGAGCTCATTACGTACCAGGAGAGGGTGAGAGCTGGATTTGCTCATCTCTCAGAGGAGAAGGCTATGGAGGTATCTTACTGCTGTCTACCTCATGGGAGGATCTGAAAAAGACAGAGTTATCTCGGAGAGATGCAGTGGCAGGATGGGAGGCAGCAGATAAAAGTTAGGATATAAGGCATTTTCATTAAATAGGAGGATTTAATTTTTTCCCCATGACAGTGCTCACACACTGTAACAAGTTACCCTGCTTCCTTGTGGATATTTAGATCTTGACTGAGCCTTGTCTTTTTGGCTCTTGCTTTGAGCAGGGGTTGTATGAGGTGACCTTCTGTGATTTCCAACACAAACATTATTCTGTGGTTCTATTCTTTGTTGTATTTGGAGTTTCAAGAGAGCACATCAGTACACTCAAACTCTTTCAAGACTCAGTTTTGCAAATTCTGTTTCCATTCATTTAGACATGGGCCAGCATTAGGGATCAGCTGAGGTGTGTGGGTTGTGCAGGCATTGGTTCTGTAAACACCCTAGAAGATAGACTGCCACACTCAGGCCAAGTCTTCAGACTACATAATAAGCTGGAGAATAGTGGGAGATGAGATACGGAAAATGGGAATAGGCTCTCTAAGCAGCACAGACATCACTGATGCCCCTGGGTCTGGCAACCCCTTCAGAAGCAAGAGGAGCCTCAGTGACAGTTCTGTCCCTCCTGGTGACATTCTGGCTATGCGAAGCAGGAAGCAGGTGCAGAAGTCACAGGGATACAGTAAGCAGGTTGGAATGTCAGGAGCTCTCCTAGAAGCTGTGTAGAGGGAAAGGTCTTTCTTAAAGGCCTCTGGGAAGAGCATTCAGTTTCCTCTTACGAGAGTGAGGTTTCCTTCCTGGTTACCAACACAGTTTGTAAGAGCCAAAATTATCTTCAGTGAGTGTTCATCTCACATACCCAGCTGAGAGAACTGACAAACAGCTCCGCCACAAGAGGTGTCATTGAAATGTGGTTGATTTATGTTTTAATGCTATTGGTGATATCCAGGTCACAACTAGAATCTTCATTTTCTGCTGAGAAAAGACTTGGGTTGTGCAGATGGTAACAGCAACTGACAGACGCAGCTATTCCCAGAGCAGCAAAGACGAGAAGAAAGGAGACCTGGAAACCTGGAAATGTTAGTAACAAGAGGTGGGAAGTACTAGACTGTACTTACTCAACCCCAAAAAATCAAAAGTCCAGCTGTGATGATAACTCAGCAAACTCTTCTCCAGACCTTCTCCAGCTTTATTCCAAAACATTGTGCTAGTTTTTGAGGTCTTCTGTAGATATAGGAATGGGGATATTTACCCCTAAGCTTTTTGGTATTATTTCCTGTGTTTTCTGTTCTCTGAATGAGGTACTGGCCTGATTTACTCTGCTGTGCAATAGTGCTGAAGCTTTTGAATGATGTTTCATTGAATCATAAGGTAACTTATTGCCTGTTGTCCAGTGGGACAAAGATTAGCACTTCAGCCACCATAAAATGCCATTATAAATATATGCAAAAGGTCCACTTCAGAGTTATAAAATTGCATAACTGAAGTACCTGTAATTTTGTAGAATTTTGGAATTAAAACATCAGTTTACATTTCCTTTACCCTTGGAAGAACTGACATCTGATGAAAAGGCAGATGTTGGGAGATAAAAAGATTTCTGGAGGGTGGCAGGGTTAACGTCTTGATTCAGATCTTGAAAAGGCCATCTGGATCTGCTGCTGCCCTCTGCAGTAAAGGTTTGGTTGATGATGTGGTAATCAGTGATAGCCATGGCTGTAGTGACCATGATATAGTGGAGTTCAATAGACTGAGAGAAAGAGGAAAGAGAGTGCCAGAGTGAAGAGTCCCTGGACCTCAGGAGAGTCAACTTTGATTAAGAAAACTAGTGGTCAGATCCCATATGATGCAACTCTGAAGTGGAAACATGCCCAGGAAAGGTGACACATTTTAAGGACAGTATCATGCAAGCACAAGAGCACCCATCCCTAAACTCAGAACAAGTGAATGTGTTGGCTAAGCAGGGAAGTAATGGCAGAGGTCCAAAGTCCAGATGTTCCTCTGGTAAACACCTGGAGGTGTCTGCAGGGGTGTTTTTTTAAAAGAATACCCCTTAGATTATTCTGACATAGTGGAAAATAATAGTCTAACTATATGGAAGGATCTGCCCCAACTCTTTGGTCTCTGGTGGTCAATTTCTGCAGATGCTGCAGAGAAATTTGGTGCTGTCCATCTGTACTGCTGTAGTTTCTCTGACGTCCTTGCAACATTCCAGTTTATGTTATTCCTTAATTTGGTTTGTTTACCAAACATATATATCTGTATATATCTGTACTGTGAAATACTAGGTAATGTGAAAATGACTGAGAAGGCAGAGGCTGTGTTTCTTCCACATTGGAAGGAAAACTACAAAAGTATGGTGCTGCTAGAAACTCCTGTTTCTATGCAGAATTCTTACACATGCACAACTGCACTGCCATTGTTTTAAAGCCTCTGTATTTTAAACCTTAGTAATGTACTTTCCTAACTGTTGAAAGTCAGTTGCACTTGTTTTTGCTTTGACTTCTTGATGCTGCTGGTATTACCAGCTAAGCAATTTGCACTATCAGCTTAGGGAGACATAAAGAATAGGGTGCAAATCCTGTGTGCCAAATACCTTTGGATGGCACTGTTCAAGCTGAATCCTCAGTGCTGTGCTATAACAATCAGGATTTGGCCCTGCTTGCCCTTGGTATTAATCTTCTCCTCTACCCACTAGGCATTACATGAGATGTAAATCATTTGTTTCCATTCATCAGATTCACAAGGTATGCCTATATCTGTGAAACAGATTTTTTTAAAAATATAGCAGTGTTCATAATCTGTATAAAAAAATAGGAAAAGCATCCATGTATTAGGCCATCAAGAGTCAAAAGCATAATTTGAAATGATAAACGTATCCATTTTAAGTTACACATTACTTTGCATAGTTAATATCACTATAATTAGTCATAGTTCCTGTAATTTATTGAAAAAGATGCTCAGCCCCTCTAGTGTACTACAGTGATGAATGTTGGAAGTGCAACTTTGGAAGCAGGAATCAAGAAAATTAGTAACAGTTGGAGAATTAGCATGTAAATCAATAATATCCTTTCTCTTGCATCTTGAAAACTGAGGGCATACATCACACGCTACATAACGAAAGGGAGGGCAGAAGTTAGAATTGTAACTTCTTTTACATTACTAGGTCTGCTTTTACTGCAAGAGCTGTTTAAAATAATTTCAAACGTTAGAGTAAATCTCTAGTAAATATTTAAACTATGTATAACTAGTCACAAATAAATTAAGCTGATTTTATGCATTCTCTCTAATTAGAAGGGCACAGCATTTGTTGAAACGTGATTAGTATTATTCATTAAGCAAAAAATTCTCATTTGTATCTTATTATCACTATTCTGCATAAACCAACACAATTTGTCATGAACTCCCTCATTTGCTGTATCCTCAAATAGCAGATTATGCTTATTTTTCATTTGGACAGTGGAAAATAAAGCCAGGTGTTTGGCAGCACCAGAGTGTTCAGGTGTAACTGTGCCAGTGATGGTACATTACTAGCAGCGTGGATGAAGAATGAGGCATGGAGAATCTTGGGACTGAGGTGCCTTGAGGCCCATCCCTTTAGAGTGGTCCTGCTGATGAGACAGGTGGTGTTGCATAGGACTGGAAAAAGAGAAACTTTTTTGTAAAGTCAGCCTTTCACCTTCAGGTGGAAATGAGAGGTGCTGCACTGTAATACTTGGATGTGTTTGTGACTAAAGTCTCTGTGGTAGACACTTTTGTATTAAAGTTTTCTAAAGCTGAAAAAATGTCCGTGGCTGCACAGAGGTCTCTGTCACTGTCTGAAAAGAATAAGCACAATATTGCACGGGCAGTATTATGTATTTATACACATAAATATTTACATGTGACCTTGATTGTAGTGTATTATGCAGGATAACTAATTCACTGTCTGCATATTCTCCTCTTTCTGTCCTCTCATCTCTCTTTAAGCTTTGAAGAACATCTCTTTACATATGTCATATTTAATTCTGCCCTCATTCACATGCATGTAAACCATCACTAATACTGCGGGACTCAGTGGTGCTGAGTAGGTGTAGGGTGGGTTGGAACGGTGTAGGTGGCTTTCTACATCACCTCCCTGGGGTTGTGGATTAAAAACTGTGAACTCTGAATGGGCATCACCACGTTTGGTTTCTCCTGACTTTGTCACTAACTATCATGTGGTTTCTTTTGTGTCTTTAAGCTGGGATTCTAGGGGTAATGGTATCCAAAGGGATATAGTCACCAAAAATGGTAAGGGCAAAAAGGACTGAAAATTTGTAAGGCATTGCTACTTCTACATTGGATAGATGAATATTAAAGGAATCATCTAGCTGTTAGAAGAGCTGTGTTTCCTACAGCATGTTTTTCATATCTGTTGGAATTTGGTTGTCAGGCACTGAGTTAAATTTAGGGCCTTTGATAAATACATGTAGGGATCAAGAACAGTTTTGGCTGTGTAGACAGCTAGATCCACCCTCTCGGGATGGCAGATTGTTTGAATTTTTCACTGTTAAGATTAGATGGTCTTGAGCAGCCCAGGAAGTTCTAGCTAGCACAGTCAGTGGTATCCTTCCCAGTAAATGGTAGCATGGGAACCATGCTAAGACCTGTGTACTTACTCGTTACAGTTCCCTTTTTGGCCTTTGGCAATAAAGTTGCTTCTTTATCAAAAGGGACTCTCACAAAAATTTTATATTGAATCTGATGTCTGGTGGTACATTTGAAACAAGAAAACAATGAGACAGCCCTGCCTATGTTATGATTCATAAACCTATTGACAGTCTTGCAAGAGTTATGACATGAAATTTTCATTCTAAGATAAAAGCAGAGGAAAAGTTATTTGCAACATAACCCAATAGCAGTGAAAAGTCCTATGCAGAGCAGTAGTGAAAATGAGTGACTTTATATATGGTCATGCTAAAATTATGAAAGCATAGTTCCAGACATAAACCCCACATCTTGACACTTGAAAATTCATTAATATTATATTTTTTTGCCATTGCTCATGTGTATCTTGTCTATGAGTTTCTATGACTAGTTTATTCCATTTTACTGAATATGTACTTGTGAATTACAAATCCAAACTATGAATAGCATAAATAGGTACTAAGAGAAACAATTACATTTTCTCTCTCTCTAACATGCAATTTTAATTTTCATAATTCTATAAAAACATATCCCCCACAATGCAGGTCTGCCAGGAGGCCTGAAGTCTGCAGGCTATGGCCTCCCAGGCTGTTTTCCAGTGACTCATTTTTAATTTTATAGAATCATTATCTCTAGCTAGTAAATTAACAACAGCCTATAGTGCACACACACTGTCATCCATCTGCTTAAGGCTCTTGTTATTTGACACCAGTCTTGTATCTATAGACTTCATCTGGTATTCAAAAGCTATCAGCCCTGCTTCCACGATAGCCACCTTCTGGCTCCAGGCTGGAAGAGTGACTCTCCATCTCCAAGTCTAATGAACACATAGCTAGCAGCAGCTTTTCCATTAAGGATCTAGTCTTCTTAGAAAACAGACAGTGTTGGAATTACTTGGATCCAGAACTGCATGGAAGTGTTCCTTAGGCAGCCTGACTTCCGTCAAGCAGAATATTCCGTTACCTCCCACTTGCAGTATGTTGGACATTAGTGTTTATACCACTGCATTTTGAGGAGTGGAGTGTATTAACAGATGAAATTCTTTATATTATCTTTCAAGTTATGAACACCATTGCTAGGGAGTTTTGACAAATGCATGTAATATCAAAAATCTCATGACTGGTATGAATCCCCCAAATGAGGGAAAGCCATGTACATTAATATATCCAACCATTATATGGTTGGAGAGGAGCAACTATTTCACAGTTGTTATTTTCCCTTTGCCCACAAGCTTGGAAAGTTCCATCTAGGCCATTTGTTTGTGATATTTTGGTCTGATAATCTATGCAGTGAAAAATTTATCTGCCTTGATGGGGTTTGTTTTCACTGTGTACCTCACAAGAAGCCTTTTTTATTCATGTGTTCTGGGTCCTTCCACAGGGATGTGGTGTCATGGTACTTGCAAGAGTTAGAGCTCTCAAAGACACATGATCAATGGTAGTAACTTTGCTTTTGCTCACTGTGGCAAGTGCCCATGCTACTTTAGCACTCAAGTTATTATGCTTTAGCTTATGATAGACCCAGAATGATACTCACACGTGTTCAGCTGAGGAGTGAGGCTGAGAAAGAACCAAGAGGCTTAAGAAAATCAGGCTATTCTGAACCTGGATGTGAAAACAGTGTAGTTGGATTTCTGTGGACTCCTGCTGATGACCTGAGACATGTTTCACAAATAGAAAGTCTTAACACTCTACTACTGGTCATTATTTTTCACTGAGTCATCTTTGAGAGAATCTATCTTTATTGGTATTTGTGAGACTTTTAAACTTCCTTTTGAATAGAAAGGATCAGGTTGTTTTGAGGAATATGATGACTGTTTCACAAAAGTAATGTTAAATGTATATATTATTTAATAACATTGTCAGTTATGTGAACCATTTCCTTGTAATTTTTATGGAGAATACAAGCAGTATCTTCAAAGTACTTTTTTTAAAAGGTTCTTTAAAATTCTTGTATGTGCATCAAATATGAAACCTCCCTAGATTAATAAAAATATGAGAATATATTTGATTGTTATTTACTTGTTTTTATTTCTGTTGGGTAATGTTTTATCAAATGTTTAACTTCATTACATAGGGAGATAATTTAAAACAAAAAGCCCCTTATGCTTAGCCTTTGTAATATGTGATGACAACATCAAATTAGAAGAGAAATGGCCGTTGATTTCTACTCTTAAAGAAAATAAGATTTGTATGTAAACAATTTGAAATAAATTGCTAATTTGCTTTCAATTATATAGTATATAAAACATTAGTAATAGAAGCAAATTAGGCATGATTTTTATTTATACATTATCAATTGGGAAAATTGGCCCTTCACCAAATGAAGCCTTCATTCTACAAGCATTTGTTAATTCCTTACCTTTAGGCATCTAATTAATCCTCCCAAAGTCAGGGAGACGAATTCTGTGATTGTCATAACTGTCTGCAGGTTTGGAGGTCAAACAGAAACTCAAACTCAGCCTGGAAAGCAGACAGGGAAAATGCCATAGGGTGTGAAAGCAACACTGGGATGGCAGTGCACTGTGCAATATTTCCTTGCCAAATTCACTGTGCATTTGTCAGACTTGGCTTTTGGTTGTGAAGGCCAAGGCTTTCCAGTATCTGTCTCTAGGTAAGCAAGCAGGTGTTTATATCTTCATTTTACAAATGCAGGAAGGGGTTTGCTGAAGGCTGCAAACTCAAGAACTTGGTACTGGAGGGAAGGTTAGAACAGAGAAGCTCTTGGTTCCAGGTTCTGCAGTCAGTTCACAGCAAAATGCCATTCTCCAAGAGAATTTGTGAAAATATGTGCATAAATTATAAACATGTAACTTATAATAAATATGTAACAGTATATATGCACTGGTAGACAATGAGTATTAGAGGAATAATCACTAATCCTGTCTGATGGTGTGCAAGACTCCTCATGGTGCTTTAGAAATAATAATCGATTCTGTAAAAAATTCTTATACTATATAGCTCTTGCTATCTAAGGCTGATCCCCATACAGAATTAAGCATGTAGTACCCAATCTTCCACAGGATCTTTCATGGATTGTTTGTGTTACTTGTTGTCAGTTGTTTCAGCAGGATGAGTTTATCAGGGTTTGGATCCTGTCTGCACAGGACAGACACTGTATTCTGCTTGTCAGTTTATAAATGAGCAAATGATATTTCTAATTGTTAAAAGTGGAATGGATGAAAGATAAATTCTGAATTTCTATTTTTGTGGATCACCATTGCTTATGTAGATAATAACACCTTGTTGTTATTGTTATTATTGTTGTTGTTGTTGTTATTATTATTTCTTCCATGGTATGAAATACAGTTGGATTTGGTTCTTTTTTAAATAGAGACCTTTGCCAGACAAGCATTGATGTCATCCCCTGGCTTTGCCGCTGGGTGTTGTAGGGCTCTGACAGTGCAGGGTAAATAGTGAACGGACTCTCTGATGCAGAGGCTGCTAAGGCTGTAAACAGAATTTAGTGGATGATGTATCCCAAAGGATAAAGGGTGTGACTGAATACCAGTGGTACTTGGTGTACAAAAAAGACTGGAAGCAACTTTTGGTAGTGAGACAGCTTTTTAGATATTCCATCACAAAATATTCTAAATCCATTTCCAGAACGCTACCGTTGCATATGTGGATTTTTCTTTATTGAAAACATTTTGTGGCCATTCAAGTGCCTTACAGAAGAAGAGAACTTTATAAAAATAGAATATCTTCAGCCCTATCTTTTATAATCAAATCTACTTCAGGCTAGCTGAAAATTGTATCTGTAAATTGTTCTATATAACATAGTCTATGTTGATTTTTTCCCAGCTGTCTGTATGGGTAAGTGGAGCAATAGTCATGAGGTATATTTTCAAAAGTTTGTGAAATCTTTCTAGACATTTTGAAGTTCAGCATTGGATTTTAAGGATTCAATGTAAGAATTACCATTGCTAGTCCATTATTTTGTTAATTGTTGGCCAAATTGTCTTGTAGGAAAACAGTGCTTTAAAGATGAACCTGTGGAATAGGCAGCTGCAACTTCATAACTAGCAAAGTATGTATTCAGTATTTGTGAAGTAAGATATTCAGTAAATAATGATATTCAGTAAATAAAACTGAGTATCAGAGGTACCAAATTTTAAAATAATCTCAAGAAAAAGACTTGAAAATATGTTCTGTTAATGAAAAGAACACTGTAGGAGAAATACTTTTTATGAAATGAAAGAACAACAGACAATTTCAAGGTAATGTAAAAACTTCCATCTCAACCTCCGTCCCTTTCATTCTTTCCCCGTAACTCATGGTCTGTGCACTCTGAAATCTTCTGCTCTTCAACCTCTCACAAGCTGATGGTAAAAATCTTCATGTGTAAGCTCCTTTCTTATCCTTCATATACATTTCGGAAACATAGGCAAAGAAACACTCATTCTTCTACAAACTGGAAGTTTCTGCCTGCCTCAACCACCTTCCAGAGCTGCTGTGACTACCAATTTTTGCCTATTTATAGGATTAGAAGCTTAGTGATACATCCATGGCATCCCTTCTGAAAAAGATTTCAAAATTATCTTCTTGAATTGAGATACAATCCCTGAATAAATTATATGTTTAGAGACATAGGTCAGAGATGAAATTGTACTTTGTGTCTTAACTGTTCCCTTTCAGTAAGAGCTCATGAGATTCATACAGACTTGGACAATAAGTGACTTAAGATCTGTAGATTCTTGACCCATTCTCTAAGAAATAACTTTGTTTTCAGCATAGACATGTCTGTTTTTCAAGCATTTTTAGGTGTTTGGACTCAAGTAAATAATTTAAAGCTACAGGTGTCTATCTAAAGCTTATCAAGGTATTTTCAGGTTTTCCTTATCAAAAATTCAAATTAGTTTCTTTTGATTATGTTTGAAATGCTGCAGTAGTACGGTAGAGGACACTGAAGTTGGCCTTCTCTACCTTAAGCTTTATCCTTGTTATGGCAGAAAATTTATGCCCTTCAATCCCTTATTTAGGATACTTCTTTTTCCATTTCTATGTTGGGATCTTTAATAATTTTTGTAATCTGCAAAATGTAGCTGAGTAGTGAAACAAGGCTGAGAAAACACTATTTGGAAACAATGGCTGGGTGCCCGTGATTTCTGTGATGTTGAGGACAATACATCTGTGTTTTAATCAGCTGGCTGTAAATGAAGAAGCATGCCATTGTATGATTAATGAAAAGTGCCGATTTAGTTATGGTAATGTGTGTATGTAAGAGATTTAAACTGTAGTGTGTAGCTATTCAAGTTTGCTATTAGCATCAGCAGCACTGCACTGAGGTCGCACCGGCTGTACAACCCTAGCTGGGTTTTATTTAGTGGGGGTACAATGGGACTCCAAAGTGAAGTGAACAGGATTTAACTTTGAACATCATGTTATGTTTCCAGTTAACCATTAAGTTGTCATTTCCATAAACCCAAATGTTTCGATAGGAAAAACAATTGCTGCAGACAGAGAAGGAGCCCAACTGCACACAGATCAGTTCAATAAGCAGGAGTTCTTGATGTGTTATAAGGCAGTGACTTCCCAGCTCTTGGGACAAATTGCAGTTTGATCGACTGCCAGTAAGTGAGATCATTCTCGTATCTTTTTTATTTGTTTATTTTTAATTTGTGAGCAAAGACTGTGCTCATTAAAGTGAGGAACTCCACACTCCTTTTAGCCAAGTGTTACCATATTCTATATAATGAATTGTGTACACTTCTATCCTTTTCAGTCGTTCATCTAATTTTCCTTGGAATTGCATGAAATACTTCATTATTCAAGTATTTTTCCAATCTTCCAATGTACTATTTATATTTCTGGTACAAACCTGCATTTGATTACACTCATATAGTAGATGCTTTGTTCTTTTTATGTGGACATGAACTTGTTGCCCTTTTGTTTTGTTTTGCTTTGTTTTGACACATAAGTGAAATGATTGACCAAGTAAATGAATTAAAGTTATTCTCTGTATTTTGGGATTTATAATGCCTTTAATGAATTTGAATTACTGTAGAACTTTACAGATTTATGTTGTTATCTGGTCTTACCATAGAGTAGAAAATATTTTCATTATCTACTTTTAGAAAATAAGTAATTTTTTCTTTGTTTCTTATTTGTTAATCGTGACATAGCCCTTGTTTTTCTTTTTCAAATTTTAGTGGATTGATTATTGACTTTATTAGGGAAGTACTGAGAAGATCTGTTCCTCTTTGTGGCAGATAGATACCAGTGGCTTAATGCCTTGGCCACAAGGCTAAGCAATATCAGATTGCTGAAGCCTGTGACAGTTAAAATATCCAGATTATGTCTGTGAGTGTTTTCACTTTTGAAAATGTAAACTTTTAGCATTAATGCTGCCATTACCAGAATGTTGCTGGCATTGCTCCTGTGTTAGAAGATAATTACTGGACTCATTCCTGACATGTAATGCTTCTTTTTTCCAGGGAGGTGGGTGGACGAACACACACAGCTCACTGCTGAACTACTGAGGTTGGGTAAGTTCTGTTGCCTGCATTGATCCTGTGTGGCTTTCAAAATATGGACAGGGTTGATGGAGAAAGCATCTGTGTAGTTCACATTACTAGAGGAATTTGTTTATTATACTTTGCACTGAGGTTGTTCCTATCCTTGTGTGCCTGGTAAACAGTTTGATTTTTGATTGCTTTTTAGGCTTTTCAGATGACCTTACATGAAACTTCTTATTTTGATTTCTACTGACTAAGGTGTTTTTAAGTTATTTCCTGCTTTGCCACTCTGTAAAAACATAGAAAATTCACCTTAGCTTGGAGGACTATCACAGGTCCCATGAACCACCTAACACTTCATAATAAATGTATTTCCCAGATATAGACTAAAGAAGCTGTTGGGAGTCCTGATGTATCTCACTTCTACCTAGATGGAGAGCTAATGCTCTAGACCTGGCCTATAACAAACTGAAAGAAAAAAACATTACAGTGTGATCCTAGGATCATTTCTTCACCTCATCAAACACACATTTCCCACCTTTCTGTCCTTCATCCTTCATGGTTCTTTCTCTGTGTTGAAGATGATCCTATGCAGTGCCCCAAAAGCACTCTTTTCCCCTTAATCAAGCGCCACACTTTCTTCTGCTAGACAGTGCAGGAGCAGTTTGGTGGACTGTTTAGTTATGTTTGGAGCTTTGGTGGACTGCCAGCTCCATTTGCTGTGTGGAGGGGGAGGAAATTCGTACAAGTACCATCCTCTTCAAGGCTTTCATTCCTTACAGAATGTATTAACACGTCTGAAAGCAGCTGGGCTTGCTCCTGCTGTAAGTATGGTAGATCCAAAAAAGTGTAACCATCCCTTTCCATGCCATGAGTTTCAGTCTAACTACATAATTACAGTTCCTTCTTTAGACTCCATCAAGAAAGAAAGTTAAAGAGCAAATGAGAAAATTTTAGAAAGTTATGAAATTAGAGAGAACCAAGAGACTATCAACTGGACTTTCATTGCTCCTTATTTATAACAACAATGAAATTGCAAAGAATTAGGTAGAATACTTGAACTCCCATGAAAGATGATATGTACTGCATATATTGTCGAGTTTATGTGAAATTCCTGTTTAAATCAGCTTTTTCTGTAGTTTCCGTGTCATATATCTTAATGTCAACAACATCTGCAATAGAATTGCAATGTAGATCAGCGCAGATTATCACCAGTTAATAAAAAGTCAAAAGCATATTTTAGGTAGCATGATTTCTTCAGTTTATTTCTACAGTTAATCTACTCACATGTTTTCAATAAAACCTTACATTACATACAAAGGTATGTACAGAATGATATATGAGTGATTTTGGTTTTGGCATAGCATTTGGCTGTCCAAGATCAAATCCTACAGTTTGGTCTCCTCTTCTGATCTGAGCTCCAAATATTCTTTGTTTACTTAGCAGTGCTCTAAAGAAGGATTTGAGCTCTCATTTTGACACAGATATTGCAAGAGAAGTACTCAACTTTATGTGCATCCCTATAATCAACAAGGAAAATAGAAATTATTCAATTCAAAGGATCATTCCTTAAACATTATTCTCAGACTGAGTCGACATCATGGGGGAATCTTTCCTCTTAACAGTGTGATTTTGCATCATAAAAAAAAGCAGCAAAATTTCAACTGGAAGTTTTTGGATGTACTACCGCCTCACTAGGCATGAAATGCAGTTTTCAGAACAATCTCAGAGATGTCCGGAAATCAAAAAAGAGGAAAAGGAAACCATATTCCCCAGCCCCAGAGGCAATTTTGAAAATACAATTCTAGTTATTATTAGATCTTATTATCTATACAAGGCTTCTGCCTTACCTTTGTTACCACAAGAAATACTTTTTCAGATTGTACTGTTTCTGAAGATAAAATTTGTCCCTGATTGATTGCCTTTGAGATGGTGACACTTCTCATTTTATGGAAATACTACAGCGCTTTGAGCACTGAGCTTCAGAAGAGCTCTAGGGGTGAACAAAGAGCTGTCCAGGACCCCAAGACCAATGCTGCAAGTTAGGGAGCGTTTGCACAGGGGAAAGAGGGCCTGTCTCAGTCTCTGCAAAAGCTCCCCACAAGGCTCTTAGCTTTGTTTAGCTCTCAGTAACAGATCAGCATTTGCTAGCACTCCTGCAGCCATGCTAGAAACAGGCCTAGCAGTTTAACCTTTAGTTAGCACCAGCTTTGTTTTCTCTTTGAGCCCGTGCAAACACTTTTTTTGAATGTTGTAGAGACAAACAATCTGCTAGTTTCAGGGAAGTGCTTTTAGGATCAAGTTCTTTGCAGTAATTTGTAGGCCCAAACTACCTAGTCAAGGTTTTAAATCAGTGTAACTTTCCCCTGGTACCCAATTATAATTAGTTTGTTAGTAATATATGAATTACTAGTAATCAGTATTCATTGCATCTGCAGTCATATATATTTGTAGTTTCTGGTATCTTCTGTTATTTGTGTGTGAACAAATGGTGTATTTGTCCTTAGAGCAGCACAGTGCCCCTGTGAGAGCAGCGAGCACATTTGTGTGTGTGTGTGCACCCAGCCCTCCCAGGAGCGCAGGTGACACACACGTGTGTGTTCCTCAGGGATGTATGGGCATCCCAATACAACACCCTCCTGATTTCATGGGCATTTTGCTACATTCCACATCCCCAGAATAGGAAAGGAAAAGAACAACCAGACTCTGTGTTGTTTTGTTTGCACGTCTGTATTTCTGCCAGAGTAGTCAGAGCTCCGTGGAGTGTTTGTGAGTGCTCTGAGTGTTCCATAACTCGGTGTGAAATCAGAGGCAGCATTGCATAAGCATTGACAATGTGGAGCAAAATGCACTTAGATTAAAAAATAAACAGGATCACGGGTTTCTTGCATACAGTAGGTCTAGACATTTCAGAGGTGAACATAAGCAGATTTCTGAGGTTCTGAATGCAAATCTAGGTGGAACCATTTGAATTTAAAAAATAAATAAATAAGTATCCCCAAACGAAGGCTAGCTTGAAGGACTGAACATGCCAGTAGCAAGTTCTGCTTCAGACTTCAAGAGATAAAGTACGTTAGTGTGTATCAGTTAATTTATTCAGTGTCATTGCTATATCACAACCTTCTGTTTGATTTTCTTATAAACTAATAATTTCCTGAATGAACTAATACTGCCATAGCCACTAGTACCTCTGCCTTGCAGAAGTTTTTTATTGTTGTGTATGCAACTAAATTGAAATATCTTTCACTTGAAATATTGACTTTAATATCTCATTTGAAAAATTCATGAAGCCTTTGATGTTAAATCCATACTCAATTTAGCCAAATGCCATTAGAATATGCAATATGCCTGAATACAGAGAGCATTATTGTCTGTGTTTCTGCAGAAGAATTACATTTTATGACTGTAACGTCAGGATCTTTTTTGGATTTGTTCATGAAGAAAAGAAAGAGAAAGGCAGCACATTAGAAGCAAAATGAAAAGTGGTATTGATTAGGCTCTCATTTACCCTCTCTTTGCTTGAATCCCTAAATGCATGGAAATAAGGGTTGTGCCACAGCAAGTAACAATGCTCTGTAATGAATGGAACAATCTTTAGAAAATTAGTGTAAACACGTATGATAGTGCACAGATGTTGTTCCTAGTAACTGTCATACATTTATTTTACATCTCCATTTACATACATCTCTTTATTTCCTAATAGTATCATAATGGAAACATGACAATAGTTAATGATTTCATAAAACATGGAATGTAAAGCTGACAGAGAGGTAGAACATTAATTGAAACCTATAGCTATAGTACATTAGAATTACATCTCCTAAATGACTCCTGATAAAAATATCTCTCTTCTACAGAGAAAGACAAAGACAGGTAAAAAACTAGGCTTTCAACAAATTAATTTTTTTTTCCAGTAAAACGGACTGGCAAATGTTGCAAAATCTCCTGAGTGCTAATAGAATCGTATTTGCCTTTAGTAATTTATGGGCACTTTTCCTCCAGCTATCGATCACAGTTGAAAAAAGTAAACTGCATTAACATTTTAGGCAATAATGGCTCCAGAAAATGTTTGATTTTTATCACTACCAAAACTGATGTCATGAAACTTGGTTCTTCAGCAGAAGAGGGAGAACTGAGTGCATCCATCCTGTAGTGTGTTTATGCAAGTGCCCAGATCTGACTGAACAAACTGGATGTTAACAGATGTTTTGAGCTTGTTACATTATCCTAAAACACAAAAAGTAAGTCGATGGCACAAGTCAGGAGCTTGCTGTGCGGCAGGAATGAGGTGCCCAGGTACCTTGGTGTCTCTGAGGATTCCAAGGAGACTGAAGGAGAGCTGCTCTCTGCCACCATCTCCTGGCCAGTGCCTGGGACACAAACTGCCTCTACTTCTCTGCTGCCAGCTTTGCCAGGCCTATACCTCAACCCAGGGGACAATCACAGCCGTTTGCAGCAAGCTCGTACTGGAAAAATAGCACATTTTAAAATTTCCAAAGGGAAACTGGACCTTAACAGGCTTATGTACATGTATATTAAAGTGGATGGTGCAAAATGCCAGGCTAAGGGAGCTGAAAGCTCTGGGAATAAATCCAGAGCATTCGTGTCTGGGATTTTATGCTTGCAATTGGTGGAAACTGTTTGGTCAGTGATGATGACTCCTGTTGTCAGGTAGTCCTGAATGCTCTAGAAACGTGTGTTATACAGGATGGTGACTGGACTTGAATTTCTGCAGAATATTTATATATTATAAGAGGAAACAGTTTCATTTCAATATTAATACTTTCAAAATGCCAATTTTTAGTGTTATTAACTGAACTTACCTCTTTATTATTGGGAAGCAATAAGCTGTAAGATAGATTGACTTTGAAAGTGAAATTAGATTTGTAGTTTTAGATTTTATGTTAGATTTCTATTTTTACCATAGGCCTTTACCATTTGCAGAAATCTATGATCTACAAAAGTGAGTTTAATGAAACTTCTTCTTACATTAGTGTTATTGTAGATGACAACATAGCACAATAGATTGATACATGGTTTCTGTATAATTAATTTTGACAACAAAGAACACATGGAATTAGTGTATAAACTGAAACTGCAATCTTTCTGATCCCTTTCATTGCTCAGGTTTTTCCATACTTTTATGTCTTTGGAGCAATGAAATTATGTTGCTGTTTGGTCATATGTTAAATTAATTGTGACAAATTAAAATAGATGTTAAAGCAAGCATCCTACAAATTAATTAACAATTGATTAGTACAGTTTATAATTTTTCATAAGAAGAAGAATCTTTTACATTCTGAGTACAAATAAAAGTTAAATATTTCCACATCCTGGAAGAAATTTGTGAGTTGAAGATCATCTAAATGATATGATCTGTATTATGTAGAATCAAATTAACCTCCTTGCTTGTGTTTTAAGCAAATGTGCAAACATTTCTTGGAGATCTCATGCCCTAGTGCTTTTTCTTCAACTGAAAAAAAGAACATCAGGACCTCTGTGCCTCAGAAGATTATTTTTTACATTATGCCACAAAAAATGAAGTAGTTTGAAGTATATATTAGGATGTAGCATATAGTTTATGTGTACCACTGAATCTGATACAAGTGAATAAAAACTTATTAGAGAAATTCATTTGCCATGCCTGAAGCCTTTACAGTGAACAGTTTTACAGATCTCATTTTTCAGATCTGGGTTTTATTTCAGAAGCTTTGCAGTATGCTGACTAATGAAGAATTGTGAGAAAGAACACAAAAGTTGTATCGAAAATAAGGTAACTTCCAATTGCAGTTTAGAAATATCGCACAAATCAGCATGTGGCTATACACCTGTGCGGATCAAACATGAAAACAAATTGCATCCTTTTTTTGGATCACCTAGTCAATGGTGTTGAATTTCTGACTTTTAGTTTCAACTAGGTAAGATAAGGTGGCCTGTTCAGCCCATGTTATTAAAGAAATTGGTTCACCTATTTGATTTCATGTCATTGTAGTTCCAACCATTCATTTATTCAATAAACAGTTTGGTATGTTCTGAGAAATAATGAATATTGATTAAAAAATCAATCACTTATTAAGAAACAGGAAAATTGTTTATCCAATCAATTTTAATTTTTGATTTGTTATTTATATTTTCCAATTTAATCCACCCCTCCCTTAAGCTCCCAAACTCCCAAGGAAATCGGGAGGAAGGGCAGAGTGATGCTGGCAGCAACTGTGCAAAGAACACAAACCCTAATGCATTCATTTCAGATTAGACTGGTGGAAATAGGCCCTAATAAAGGAGACTGTGATTGAGAACTGTGGATACATTACCTCATGCACCTTTGGCTATGGCACTGAAACTTGAACTTCTAATATGATTTATGGGGCTCTCTGCTTCCTACCTATTACATCACTTAACTCTGACACTGTCACAACACAATAGTTACAAAAATATTACAGTTTTCATCTAAGCTGGCAGAGATTCTGGGCATGGAGGCTGAATCACAAGGCAGTGAGAGAGACCTCACTGTACAAGTGCTCTGGAGCATGTATCCATTCTCTTGATGAGACCTAAGCTGTGAGAACAGGTGCTGAATATCCCTATTTGCAAGGGAACAGACAAACCAGCTGATCCATTTCATCTGAATGTGTGCACTGATTCTATTTTCATTGCTCATTACACTGATGAAGAAAGCTGCCTTGATACATACAGACAATAAACAAATAGTCCTCCATCCCTGATGAGTAGCTAGTCTCTTTGGGATCTTCGTTTAGAAGTTGGAAAAATTTTGTCATAGTTCTGCCTTTGAATTTGCCTGAGTGAGGAATCTTCCCTTCCCACCATCATGTGTGACCAAATGTAGTTCTCCTTTTTAATGAAGAAGAGGTGTGCCAGTCTCTTCATATTTAAAGTTGGTACTAACTGTGCTTTGCTTACCTGATGTTCTCTCATACCTAACTTCATGTCAGAATACTATTTTTTTAAGAAATAGAGAAATACACTTGTAAAGAATGGGGTAGTTATTTTACAGATGAGAAGTTTTTTTAAAGGACTTTCTTTTATGTGGAAGGATGTGGAAACACTACTTACAGTCTGTCACACTGCTTTTGTGAATAGATGAAAAGTGAGAATGCATGAGAAAAAAACCAAGTAGGCTGAGCCAAAGTCCAAGGCTGTGTGGTCTGAGATCTACCCTTCTGTGGAGGGTAGTCTACAAAGGAAGGAGACTCAGTCCTTGTGTGTATTTCAGCCTCTGTGGAAACCCAAGGCTCTGAGGTATGATTAGCAGTGTTAAGTAATCAAACCTTATTCATACTAATTGTGTTGTTAGTCTTTCAAGTATGGAAGAGTAAGGGAAGAACTAATTTTTTTTTCTCCAGCAAACAAACATATTATATGGGAGTTGAGAGTTCAGATTTTACATAAAAGCAAAACTGCTACTGTTACCTGGCTTGTGTAGTCCTCCTGCCTTTGAAAATTCTGTGGGAAATTTACCTGGCTGTGTTTATGGTCGGTCTTATGAATAGTTTTTAAAGTTGGCTTTATCCGTTATATTTCCTGGCATTCTGCTTGTTGATGACCTCGCTTTCCTCTTAATTTGTATCTTCTTTCATCGGTTTTAAGGGCAAATGAGGTATCCCTTGCTTTTTATTTCACTTATGTTCATTCACAAAAGAACTGTGATCTGCTCTGTGATTGAAATAAAAACCCCCATGTTTTAAAGTGTCATTTTAATGCTTAAAACATAGAGATTGTAGTGTAAGAAACCATGACCCAGATGAAGCTAAGTACAACATTTACATAAATGTTTAAAAACACTCAAAGATAGCAAAACTTTGTTTTACAACTCGAGGATGTACACAACAAAGTTCCCCAAGGTGTCTCATGGATCCAGTTCTACTCTCTGATGATACAGCAGCAGATAGCAATAAAAATTTTTTGGCTGACATCAGTTGAGAAGAGTTTGCAACCATTCAGAAGATTAACTTCAGTATTCTAAAGATCTTGCTAAGTATAGGGGGGGAAAAACCCCAGGGTTTAATTACATGATGCATGGTCAGGATTTTCAGATTTAAAATCTGGGAGAAAATTACTCCTTGAAGTGTTAGCCCTGAGATTCAATACTCTGCCTGAGTTTTGGTCAAGATAAAGACTTGTGAGACAGAACAAACAAGCCCCCTTGAAACTCCTGGATTTACCTAGCTAAGAAAAGACTGGAGGGTGAATAATGTAAGTTCTAAATGATTGCTATGGATAGGATAGTGACCTGTTGTTCCCTATATTCACTGAAAGCAGGGCAAGATCTTCTTCTTCCTGTGTGTAGGAAAAGAAATTTGTGTTACAGATCAGGAAAGAAGCAATCTTTCATTCTATGATTCTAACTGGCGGATGGGAGCAGCTATTTTAGGAGGCTGTGTAATTGTCATAATTTTTAAGAAACAGGTTATATAGAAATATACAGGTTATTCCTTATTTATATTAGACCCTTCTTCAAAGTGCAAAGCTGCACTGGTTGGCCTACTGAGCTTCTTTTCCTCCCTTCCCTGATAGCATTCCTTGATTAATTTAACTGTTGATTAATTCTCCCAGATTGAGACTGAATAAGAAATGGTTAAATAATTTGGAGGCTAGAAATTACTACTACTACCCATCATTTTTTTTGTTTCATGAAATTAATTTGATTCCTATATTTGGAGGCAGATGTATACATGGCATTAATGAACAGATCTGAGTATCTGATGAGGGAAGATAAGGTGTAATGACAGTTTGGTACAGAGTGAGTTAGACTCAGGTGTTTCTGTGTGTTTATCCTGAGAGTAATGATGTGAAAGGTTGGATGCAAATACCCAGCCATTGTTCCATGAAACCTTTATCTCCTATAGATATGATCATGGCAATAAAAGGTAATCAGTATCGGTTCTGCCAAAAGTTTCATCTGATGTCATCTCTGAGTAATCATTAAATGTTTAGGAAGAGTAAGGCAGTACTGAATTGCTTCACACATCTGAAAAGTGAACTGCATTTGGTGTAATACACTGAAAGAGACCGCAGGAGTGTTGCACAGTACCTTGACTTTCCAAAGAATAGATATTTCTATGGGTAACCATGAAAATAGATACAGAGATGAAATTTCTTTAAGCTTTCTTCCAGGTTCGCAGAAGATTTTGATTAACTAGGATCAGGAATAAGCTTTCTTTATAGGTAAAGCCCAAACACTATATATTTGCCAGTTCATGGCTAGTTAAATTTAATTGCATTACATTGCTACAGAACAAATGTAGCAACCTGGAGTACTGTGTCCACTGTGTTTGTGTTAAAGTAAGCCATGAGTTTGAACTGAAACTGTTGTAGAGAAGGAATGATGATTGCTTTTTAGGGCAATTGTTCTTTTTAAAACTTACATATACGTTCATACCTCTCTGCCATGACAATGTCAATAGCTCTGGAAGGGTTTTTCCTGCAAGGACTCCCATGTGCAATGCAGAATAGTCCTGGTGCAGCCACTCCTGAGGGTAAGCAGAGGCCTCTTCTGTTTACAGCATCAGGTTAAGGTGAATGATGCTGTGATGATTTTGAGTAATTTTAAGAAATTATTTGTGTTAAGTTCTTCATGAGAATGTGAAGAGCTGGTAAGAAAGTACATTTGTTGTGAATAACCTTGATTCATTAGGGCCCTGTGTGTCAGTCTCTATGCACTGAAGGAGTCTAGACCCTTCAGCGTGTGGTATGACTGACTGTGAATTGTTCTGGTTTGTCATATTTTCTGCATTATTCTAATCTTCTCGGTATGAATGGAATCGCATCCCTTTCTGCTTGACAGCAAAGACAAACATCAAGCTGTCCAGAAGACAGAGTGCCATTTTATTCCTCTTTTGAAATTCTTGATGGGATGGACACAACATCAGCAAACACTCAAGAGAGAACCTCATGACCCTCCAATTATTCTTGCTGACATTTTTATAATAATTTCCTTTTCAAGAAATACTGAGTCCTTTGTGTCAGAACAAAAACAAAACAAAACCCCCCTCAAACAACCTCAAACTTTATTTAATTGTTTTTTGGTCAGAACTTGAATTCTACAGTGGTTTTAATTTAAATTAAATTATTGCTCAGAATGTTATCTTTTCCCCACTACAATTCTTAAAATTTAAGCAAAGCATATAATTCTAGAATCATTATGTTAAAATGGCTGTTTATGATTGTTTTAAACCAAATGGTTTGAACCAGCTTTATTCCCAGTCTAGCATTAAATAGCGTGCACACTGTTGCTGTGTAATTGTGGCTACACATTTTAGAATGTTCCTTATGTGTACAGAATGGAGAAAAATCATATTACAATGTTATTCAACATGAAAAACTATTAAAGCCTGCAATTCAAATATGCCTTTTTGAGACTATTGAATTAACAGAGTTAGATTAAAATATGAATGAACTTGTTAAGTAATATTTTATTTTCAAAACCCATTTCCTCTTTATATTATTTATACAGTTGGCGTGTTTGACCAAGAGAATTGATATATTGTCCTCAATAGGGTAAATATCCTCTGTGATTGCTCCTTTAATTGCCAGAGCCATGTTTCTCCTTTCAAATATAGCAGTATTTAAGAAAATAAGTCCATTATTTTTTCTCCAAGCACTGTGCTGTATCCGTAAGATGAGCCTGTCCTTCCTGTTTCTGTGAAGTCATAACCCTTGTACCCTGTGCCTACAGTAACTTTTTGCAAGCACAGTGTATTAAACCAGCCTCTCCCTCCGTGCCTGTGCCCTGTTGGACAGGAGGTGCCAGGCTTTACTGGCACCTGCTAACACCAAGCTGTGCACAATGGATTCCTTGGAGTTCATGGCTGAGTATTCTGATAACAAGATAAAAATAATGTCCGGTGTTAAAAACATCAGAGACTCAGTTGAAACAGATGGAAAGGACAGTGTTTATTCACATTGCGAGGCACAGGACTGCGGATGTTCACTGCACACTTTGGGTGCTTAATAAGCTCAAGTCCCAATGAATTGGCTCTTGACAGTTATGAATGGTAGACTGGCTGCATTAAAGCAATGAGGGAGCTAACAGCAGGTTTGCAACTGAGTTTGAATAAATCATCAACCAAACATATAACGGCATTGTAACAGTAGGCCAAAACCTCTCCAGCCATGTGATTGCTAGTTGCCAGGAGACCATGAATCTTAGGCATTCTGAAAATATTGAAATAATTTTAGCTGTCTCAAATTTATAGAATCTCTGGAAAAATATAATACATTTAAATATATTAAAATATAACTACTTTGTCAGGGTACATGTAAAGCTTTTAGACAAAATATGGCTTTTTAACTAAAAGACTTTTTTTTGCATATTGATTTGCCTTCTTTTGTATGATTTATAATGTATTTAGAAAGAATATTTGCAAAATGTGATGTAGTATTTAAAATCTTGACTGTAGTAGCTCTGTACCTCTAACGAACACATGCAAAACTATTGGGCTCTTAGGTCTCCATCCAGCCATCCCTTTTTCTTACATAAGTAACTTTACACTTTAAAGGGATCCAGTGGAGGTCAAACACACTGCTTTTGTGTTCAAATTTAACTGCATTAACAAGCCTTTAAAAGCTGAGATTTTATACTCTGCTTGCAATTATGTTTCCTGCAAAAAATTATGTCAGCGGTAGAAGCATTGCATCAAATCCAGTCTTTTTTGTCCCTTTCTTCAGAAGGAATTTTGCCAGATACTTGTTTCTGCTATCCACAGATGCAATGTCTACAGGATAGGCCTCATTTACAGTGGGATTTTTAGGCTGACTTCTCGATTTGTGCACTGAATGTTGAACTTGATTGAATTGGATTACATACATAGATATGTAATGTGTAATGTGAGATTGTCTGATGGGCAAAGAGGCGAGAGTCAGAATGACTCTTCATGGGCCGCTCATCTGGTTCATGAGCCATCCCCTGCAAAAGCAGCAATCAGCGCTCACCACCAGAACTTGCTGTGCAACTTGGGATGAGTGTGGGAGACCTCAGAGGCTGTTCAGAGCGCTGAAGGATGGAGCTCTCTCTTTTCTAGATCTGCCACAAATTTTCTTTGTATGACTTTGGGCAGTTGCTTCGTTTTCCTGGTAATAGGGAAGACTTCCCTCTCTTACAAGTCAGGAGAAAGAGTTATTTGCTGATTGTAAGGCTATTGTATTTTGTGATTATAAGGCCATAATTAGTTGTTAACTTACACTAGAAGAAGTAACAGGAAAAAAATCTGATGATGTAGGAAGTATAAATTCACAATGTATTCAAATTCTGCTTTAAATAGATGTAATGAATATACCAGTGATATTCCTTTCGTAAACCGAAATATACAGACATAAGAATTTCTTGCAATGCAATATGTTTTTGCAAGAGTTCTGTCAAAGGAGGGGTTTTTTTTGTTTTTTGTAAGAATTCCCTTTGTGTAAGACAGCAACATCATGAAATAGGCACTAGGCAAAGTTTGGGAGAGAGAAATGGAGTGAGTGAAAACTAAGGGCATGTGAAGAACAGTCACTATCCAGCAACAGCAGCAAAACAGTTTCAATTTTCTGGATTATTAATTCAAATTCACACGCACATGCCAGTTAAAATTAAAGGCCTTTTTTTACGGCTCTAGTTTAAATTAAAGATTATATTCTGCTCCACAAGTCTGAATTAAATAGCTTATTTTGCACACCAAGCTCTCATTTTAAAGCTAATAAAGAAAAGACATAGCATGTACGTGCAAGCTTAAGACAGGAAGGGTCTAAATTACTACACCTGTTTCACTTGGGAGCTACTTTATTAGTGTTACAAAACTTGGCTTTCAATTTGGCAGTCAGAAGCACATTTAGAACAAGCATTTCTTTGTTTTGACAGAAAGGCTATGGTAAATGAATGACATTTGAGCGAGGTGTGAAATGTGAAGGTACAAAATTAACTGGTAAGATAATTACTGTTCTAATTCTGCATAAACAAGCATTTTGAAAATCATTAATAGTTCAGGGAAATAATGTTAGTGATTAAATAAGGTGGTTTGCATCACTGAGCACAACTAAGCTGCTTTAATTACATTTGAAAGCAAGGGAAAGTAGCTAATTAAAATTAGCACAGGGTTCCTGAATGACCAGCATTGCATTGTTGCCCTAACCTGTTTAATTGCTTGTTTATTAATAATATGTCTTTATTTTCCCCTCTTCTGCATTTAGCAAAATTATTAAAGAAGCTAAAATGTGTAAAGAGATATACTTATCAGAATATGCAATGCAGATGTAACCCAGGGAATTACTTCCAAAGCAAGCAACATAATTCAAAAGTTGTAACTTTTCTTCATGTTAATAATGTTTTCTTCCTGAGTCACATTCCTATGTCAATCACGTCCATGGACAAGAAAAATGGTCCTTGGCACAATTGCTGAATTGCAGCATTTTGTAGCTTTATTTGCTTTATTTTTAAAATTGCTTGAATCACTAGCTAAAATATAGGTAATAAATCTAGGAGTAATCAATAATAATTTATGGAAAACATGAGCAAAAATGTAATCTAAATTAGAAGAAAGCTTTGTATTGTCTCAGCCTTTTTTAAAACACAACTTGTGCTACATTTTCCAGCTGCAATAGTTCTGTTCTGAGAAAAGACCAAACTCAGTATCTCAAGGTTTCCAGCATATTTGTCCTTCAGTTAAGAAACATCTGTATTAGATATCTGATTTTCTCTTCCTAGTCTCATGTGTTGTTTTAAGTTACACTTTATTAGCATAAACCTATAGGAAATATTTGGGAGAGGTGTTAGTCTACACACTTGAAGCAAATATACAGTATAATACAATGAAGACAACTAAAAATAGAGTAAAATGCTAATTTATTTTTTCATATTTAGCCATAATCAAGTCAAGTTAAAGCAGACATGATGTTTTCCACGTTGATTTAGTATTTATAGTGTACCTCTGATGTGAAAGGCTCAGATGCATAATAATTTACATACATATACATTTTAAACAGTAAAAATTCATAAAAATGTGAAGTTCTATATGGAAAGGTAGCAGATCCCCATGAAAGCAGGTTAAATCATGGGAATTATGCTTATGGAACTGATAAGCAATTAAAATAAGGAGTTAATTTTAACTTCATGAATAGTAGAGAATATTCAGCAGACAGTACATACATTATTTTATAGGTGCATATTTTTATGAACAAAGAGGAGGGTTCTGCTCTGCATTATAAGATGGTAAAGAAAGATCCAAGTCATGGATTTCAATGAGATTTTTCTGCTTCAAGTCTACACAAAATATGTGATCAGCATTTTGAGCCATAGCATATGGCACCAATAACTGAAGGTTGGAGAGAGACAGCGTTGGTGGATAGGGGTATAGTATCACCATTCAAGTGATTGTTGGGTCAAAGGGATGCATGACAACTTTTTTAGTAATCAGTGTGGTGTATAATTAATGGTGGCATTTCTTTGTGATCTGGCAATGGATAAATAGAATTTTGGTGTTCCTTTTTAATTGCAAGATTCCCTGGCTTTCTGTTAGGTCATGGTCAGCACAATTATAATTAAAACCTTTCATTAACCTTTCCATAACCTATTTCCTCAAATTAATAGCTGTAAAATTGTAAAAGTCACAAGCCCCCCACTATATAAAGAAGAGACTAACAACATTTATCAGGCATTATTCTCATAAATGCTGCAAATTATTGCTCTTCCTATTTATCATGATACTATAACCTCTTTTATTCATGTAGGGTTCTGGTAAAAGTCTTCTGATAGATTTAAGTTGCAACTGTTTAAGATTTTGCAGTCCCCAAAAGATCTGCTCTACCCCTCTTTTGTAAGCCCTACCCCAGAGCTGGGATAGGTCCCCTCCCACCTACCAGCAGTGAGGAGTGTGGGGCTGCCTTCATGTACATTGCTAATAGAAATTTTTGAGATGAGTGGTGAATGAAATCGTGGAAGATGTTTTCCATTTCCTATGTCTTTTTGCTATTTTTAGTATAACCTGAAGAAGTTCTCTGCTTTGGGGAGTTTGTGTTGTTAAAGTATCTAAATAGGCCAAAATCCTTTAATTGTTTAACTCTGAAATATCCCGGAGTTGTAGTTGCAAGTGCTCTTAATCCTATTTATAGAAATAATCCCACTCACTTGCTCAAGGCACAGAGGAAACAGTGACTTGAACTAGGGTCTAGTGCATCCACATCTAATGCTGTTAATGCTGGCCAATACTGTCTGGGCTTCTTGGTTTCCTTTTGTCCTCAGTGAGGACATGAGAGCATACTACAGCAAAAAGTGAACACTTGATAGAACGATTTATTCCTCTGATATGTGCTAGCATTAGAAATTTTATTGAATTTTATTGATATGGAGAAAGCACCGATCCTAAAATGTGATGAGACCCTGCAGGAGGTTTCGACTAGTCAGATGTTTGCTTACAACCTAATAGAGGCAGAGAAATAAATATTTGAAGCAACAAGATGTTACTGACTGATCTAGTGACAGACTTGTTTCTGGTATTTAGTGAGGTAAGCAAAACATTTCCAGCATATACTGGAAGCCTTGTATAGTACAATATGACTGCCAGGTGCTTGTAGCCTTCTATTTTGTGGAAACCGATTTACAGGGAACAGAGATTTGACGGTACTTTATGCATTTGTAATGCCAATTTAAAATTAGAATGAAAAACAAATAACTGCTAGGGTTATAACCATAAACAGTTAAGGATACTAATTTGTGTGGCATCTACCTTTACGTAGCATTAATGAAGAACATGATCATCTTGTAGAACACCCCAACAGAGGAGTCACAAGAACTCAGTTGAGAGCGTTGGCAGTAGCTGTGATCTGATTAACTGTGGCATTTCACTGTGTTATGGCAGTAATGTTAAAGCAGTGTGTTGAGGGGGTTTAATTGTTAAAACTGCCATTCTCTTGCCCCTTTCCTTCATCATGGTCACTGCAGTCATGACTGAAACCTGTCATTAACCTTCCTCAATTTAATTCAATGCTTTCAGCTAATAGCATTAAAACATGAGACGTACAAAATGTGCATGCCATTTTACAAAGTGGAGTGCCTCACCTCCCTGTTCTCTGTAGTTGGGGAAAAGGGTACAATGCTCTACTGGCTTGCTGAAAGCATGTTTTAAAGGCATGATTTTGAGCCCTCTGAAGAGGCAGGCTTGCAATGTAAGTCATGGGGTTTCGCCCCTTTTACAACACAGATAAGCACTGACAAACTGAGTTTTGTGCTGATAAAGGGTGTAAAACTGGCAAAACATTGTGCCACATATGCTAAAGCTAGTTGAGAGAAGAAATAAAAATTAATTGGAGCACACAACATCATAAAGAGGTGGCAAACCCAGTTCTGATGGGATAAGCAAGTAATTGTTTCATTCTAACACCAACAAATGACACAGAACACCTTGCAAAGGTAGGCTCTCTGCAGCCAGTCATCTGCAGAGAAGCAGAAATTTGGAGAGAGATTAGCAAAATCCTGAATAGCAGTTTTTATAGTAAATAGAGGTCAATTAAACAAACATGTTTCTTGTATCAACCAGTTTAGACTGGTCAAATATCAGTAGAGTTAGTGGCATCTCATGTGGTCTTCATTGCTCCTTGTGGTGAAAACCTTTCTAGGTCATATAGCTGATAATCTGAGTGCACCTGTCAGCAAAGCACAAGCATAAATAATCTACCACTGGCTAACTTTTGCCTATAGTGTTAACACCTTTAATGCAGACTTCAGGCCTTGCAAAGAGGCAGTGATGATTATGTAGCAGATGATTCATCACCAGCTGGGCAAGGGAGGTGATTGTACTTGTCTGCTCTGCACTGCTGCATCCCCACCTTGTGTTCTGGGGGCAGTTTTAGGCGTCATGATACAAGAAGACAATGAAGCTATTAGAGAGTGTCCAAAGGAGGGCAACAAAGGCAGTGAAGGGCCTGGAGGGGAAGCCCTGTGAGGAGCAGCTGAGGGCACCGGGTCTGCTCAGCCCGGAGGAGGCTGAGGGCAGAGCTCACTGCAGCCACAGCTTCCTCCTGAGGGGAAGAGGAGCGGCAGGCACTGATCAGTGGCAGGACTTAAGGAAGAAGCATGAAGGTGTGTTAGGAGAATTAGAGTGTTAGGAGAATTTAGGTTGGATGTCAGGAAAGGGATTTTCACCCAGAGGGTGGCAGGGCACTGAAACAGGCTTCCCAGGGCAGTGGTCACAGCACCAGCCTGGCAGAGCTCAAGAAGCCTTTGGACAATGCTCTCAGGTGCAGGGTGGGGTTCTTGGGGCTGCCCTGTGCAGAGCCAAGTTGGACTTTGATCATCAGCTGGGTTCCTTCCAGCTCAGGATAATCTATGATTATGTGATTCTATCTGTTTCAATTGGAAGCAAAAATCCAGAGTCTTATATTTTTTAGTCTTTAGTAGTTTGGCAATATCTTGCAGGCTCAAAATGCAGCAATATATGATATATTCTGAAACAATGCCGCAACTGTATTTCAAACAAATATAATCTGCTTCTGATCTAGAGGGAAAAAAAGCACATAAATAAAATAGCTCAATACAATCCCATTTAAGTATGGCAAAGGTGACAGTGAAAGAAAGAATCTGTAAGTCTTTTGGACATGGTGGCTAATTAATATAAAGCATATGTTTATATATAAAGTCAGGAGCGGATTGTGTACAAATGCCCAGGTTAAAACAACCCTCTTTAACAGCCAGCTGTTAAACAGCCATCAACCTATAGCTGCCTCTCCTTCTCACAGATACAAACATATCAAACATACAGGGCCATATCAACCTTGATTTCTGAACTGCAGAAATAAGAGGTAATATTGGGCATCCAGTACTAAAAAGAAATGGAAAGAACGGCATGTATTCTAGGTAAGGCAAGTGAGTGTGCATCACTTGTGGAATTCTGTTCTGTAGTTTGGCAACCAAGTCAATACTCAGGTCTTACCAAGCTGAGACTTAATGACATCATAAAAAAATCTCATCCTCTGACTCATATCCTAATTCTTTCCATTTGTAACCTGAGCGAAATAAACTGAAGGTGAAAAAAGTCATATCCTCATTTCAAGGAGGACCTGCTGAACTGTTTGCAATATGTAGGCATAACAAGCTCATGCATTGTTTTTTTCACAACAGAAGGTTGTGAGATTCAAATCAGACTGCGTCATCTAACAAGTTGCCTTTCAGTGAGGTAGAGAGAATCTAACAAAACAAACATGAATGGATTTTGAGACTTTGATACTCATAACTTCCTCTCATATGAATGTAATGGGGGAAATGTAAAGACTATGATTTTATTGGGTCTGGATTTTATTCATAGAGAAAAGAATTTAAACCCCCAAACATTATGGAAACTGACACTCATAACAACTGTGCCTTGTTTCTACCATAACTGTATTTTACAGGAATTATCTGTGTAAGGTAGGAAATCAGTGCATACATGTGATAGTATTACTTGACTCTCACTGGATTTGGAAAGCCAAATCAAAAAATGTCCAATCTAAACAAATTAAAGACAATTTGAGGATGGTGCTGAGAGTGCCAGTCAGAAGAAAAGAGCAAGTCATCATGAATTATAAATCAATCAAAATTAAAAAGTTTGTCATCTAGAAGGCACAACAATTGCCAATGCAATCTGCATAAATAACTGGAGAAAAGTTAGTGCTCTAATAAGTAACATCAGTAGAACTGCTTTCATAGGGAATCAGTGAGAGAAGTACCATCTGAGCAGAGGAACTGGTAGGCTCAAATGAGCAAACCCACATGAAAGTGCCATTTTTGGTGGCTTCTCACTGACTGGATTGAGTACACAGTAAGCACAGAAACAGCAAGCACATGTTGGCTTGATTTGCATGTCAGAGCCCAGTAGATAATTTCTGTATTAAAATCTGAGTTACTTTTTGTGTTCTAGATGCCAACAGTTTGTGTCTGAGAGGTGCTTTTAATCACTGTTTTCTCTCTAGTCTGCTGCCCAGCACTTATGCTTAATCTTACACTTTTGGAGATTGTTGGTTGAGCTCCTATAGTATTAAGCAATTAATAGGAATTGCTCAAAGCTGAACTAAGTAGTTTTATTTAACATTTTATATGTCAAATCCATTTGCGACAGTCAATTTTTGTGGCCATCTGCCTACCAGTAAATATTTTGGTATAAAGCCTACCAGTCCATCTTAAAATCCAATGGAAAAAAAAATTATTATTTAGCATTTGAGACTATCAGCCCTTTTAGATTTTCTACTTGTTTCTGTAACAGCAGCAGGAACAGAAAACTTGGGGGTTTTTTCCATAGAACTATAGTGGCATGGGTTGGACATGTCTGTTCTGAAATCACCTGGCTTTGGGGCGTTAAGTAAGACCTTTAACATTGTTATTTGTGTTTAATTTTACATAGCATTGAAATGTTACCTTGCCCTAAGCTGTGGAAGTCACTGCTATCCTATCCAGTAGTACTTTTTAGCACCCTGTCCTTGACTTCATAATCCTAAATGCCAAGCTTGGAAATCTGCTTCTGGCAGAACAAGATCTCTTCATCTTTGGGGTCACGTTCCAGGCTTTTGTTCAGTCACAAGTTTGGTTTGGATTTATCTTCAGTATGTCTACTTGAATATTCAAAAAATCATCAGCTAGTCTAATTTGTTTTTTTTAAAGTCATGTAAAAGACTGATTTGCTTTGACAGGTGGATCAGAAACAGAATTGTAGCTATTTTATCTGGACCTAATTAAACAACCTTCATTACTGGCAGGTATGTGTTCATGATGACGAGAAATTAGCTTGATTGGAATTAAAACTCAAAATATAAGGCATTGAATTGACTTGTTTTTAAAAAATACATGGTTTAAAAATATATCTGTGAAGTACATTTTTAAATGTGGCAAGTACGTGTCTAAATTTTAAATCATGCCCAATTCCACTTTGTATTTTATGTTAATGACACTTGTCACAGGTATTCATGAGGATATTGCCAAAACATATAAAATGGCACCACACCAGTTCAGAATTATGAGACTTTAATAAAACATTAGGAACAGTCTGTTTTAATTCTTGCAGTATCTTGTGTGGTGTATTTGGGATGAATTTCAGTCATGCAAATGAGGCCAGCATGAGACAGGTGCAGTGCTTGTGCCCTCAGAAATGGGCTTAGTGGATCTCAAAGCAGTGCATGTGTGCTGGTCCTGTTTGCTTTCAAAGAGCCCGGTTACTCCGACTGGTAAAATAATCTCTATGTCTGTTGAATTAAGGGGCCATTTCTCTCACTGCCCACTGCACTTCCAGCCTGTGGAACAGATGTCACACCACCTCAGTGTCACTGGAATGCCATGCTAATGTCATTAAATCCTATGATAAACCCTCTTTGCCCAATTTGCCTTCTCCTGCGGTGAATCCAGGCATGCCTTTTTAGGAAAGTCTTCCAGTGGCCCTGACTGTTCACCCAGTCCAATCTGCTGCCTGAGGGTTTCAACACCTACCTTAAAATAACCCGAGTGTACACATGCAGATGAAATATTGGATTGCATATTGCACTGTTAAGGACTCCGATATCCCAATTTTGTATGGCTGCTCTGATTGTGGACAGTTTAAGGCAAGGCATCTTGGAAGAGATTTTTCAGAGTAATTGAAGGAACTACTCTGAGGAACTACTAAGCAGCTGGTTTAACAGCCCTTGGTGTGGATACTACAGAGCTGTAAAGGAGTGAATATCACAGAGAAAAAGCCAACTAAATAAATACAGCTTTCTTTCAAATAAAAATAATAGAGGAATAATATTACTTATTCCAAATGGAAAAAATATATGTTTATCTCAGTTTCTGAACCTAAAATGCTGCAAGGTATTTTTAAAAAGTCCAAACGGTATTTCTGTGAGTCATTTTCTATTCTTCCTATAGATAACAGGTGTAAAAAATCCTGTATTAGAAAGGCAGCTTCTTGGGACAGGATATCTGGTAAAGTTCCAGCTATTCTGGTTATTGTCAACACTGATATAAGAATAGAATATTCTTATTTCAGCATCAGATGTTGGCATCTGTAAGACAAGTAAGGGCTGCATTTTGCTAATTATACCCTTTAAACTGTCATGTAGGGATGCAGCACTCATGATAGTTACATGAACAGGAAATATAATTTGTCCCTCTGAAGGACAAAAATACATAGATGCAAATCCTTAGGTTCTCCTTAGTTAAGGAGAGGCATAAAACATGACTGTATAATCAAACACTAGCTCTGTGAATCCATAGTGCAGTTCTGCTTGATAAAATCAGGTCTATTTTACCAGTTTAGGATGTAACAGTTACCAGTTTAACAATTGGTGATGTGTTTGGACTTTGGAATTTCCACAATGTCTAATTTAATGTCCCAGGATGGGAGTACATAATAATGGAACAGATTACATTTTAAATCAAAGATGAAAACAACTAAAACATAGGAACTGTTTTCTCAGTCAATGGCTACACATCAGAATGGCCCTCAATGAGCTGAAATTTCTGCTGTTTTCTGCCTCTTTCCCAAGAAAAGGTTTTTACTTGTGTGAGTGCACATATTAGTCAGTCCAAAACTGTCCTGTTAACACAATAATTTTTCTGTGTAGCTTCTTATGCTTGAAACTAGACAAAAGATCTTTATAGGGCTATCTGTAGAGCAGTGTATAAACTGCAAACTATTTGTCCTCAGAGGATTTTTGGACTGAGAAAGTCCAGCAACTGCCATCAGTAAAAATTATCTGTGGATAAAATATCACTTTGGAACATGTTTCTGTAAGGCACTATCAACAAATGCAAAATGAGAGTTGGCAATAATGTGCTGATCTAAGCAAGAGCCTTGGGATTTGTTTTGTCTCTGCTGCTGGATGAGTCAGGGAGTTTGTGCAGTCTGTGTGGTTCTGTCCACTGTTATACAAATGAGAGTGCTACCTGCTTGCTTTTGTAATGTGCTTTGAGGTCTGTATGTGTGCACTAAGGATCATTTTCACACAGTGACAGGAAAAAGAAACAACACCTACTCTGCAATGCACATTTTTCCCAATAGTTTATTGGAAACTTAATGTGCCTGCACATCCTTGCTGGGCTGTGAAGAAAGGTATTTCACAAAACATTTTATTAGGTTAACTTGTAAGCCTGGTCTTTGTGTAATCACAGATACCTGTTTGCAAAACCCCTGTGTGTTAATTGTATTCTCTATCACACTGGTCAGTGCCTGTGCCCCTTATTCAGTGGTGGCTTGTGCAATATTAACAGGGAATTCATTTAGGAAGGGAAGTGAAACAAACCAACTCAGAGTGTACATATCATTAGTTTCATCTCTGAGATGTTTCTTTTCCCATATGCATTTGGCTAACTTTACCAGACTATGATCAATGTGCAGACCATGAAAACAGACAAAACCAACTGAAAAAGCAGATTTCCTCTTTAAGAAAAAGGAAAAACTTTCCAATTGATTTAGTGCTTCATAAATTAGCCTAGGGATACCTTTAAATTGTGTTCTTATTATGCATACAGGATTCTACTCACCTAATAATTTTGCTATTCAATTAAAAAAATGTTTTGAATAGCAACCAAACATGCCATAAAAATATACTATCCACATTCTGCAAAGAGTGAAAATGTAAATGAATGGATAGAAAATGTCTCCAGTATGATTTCTTTCTTGTTGACTTTCCAATTTAATTTTTCATGGGAAAAAAAGATGTACTGGGAAATAGAATGCATGATCTACAAGTAGGAGTTTAGGAAGTCATTATATACCCATTAGTTATGTGCATTTATTAAACCTGTCTGGTAAAATTAAGGGAGCTAAAATTTTATGTATTTATTTCTATCTGGTGTACCTTGTATATCTTGTATGCCAGTCAGCATTTAAGATACGCAAATTAACTGATCGTATCAAAGAGCAGAAGCCTTGAACAGGGAAGGATATACCCACTGAAAAACTCTCCTGAGATTCTATAGCTGTGGTCCCTGAGTGAATTTGGGATATTATCCATTTTCATTTAATGATCAAAGCCTTTTATGACTGTCTTTGAAAAACTATAGGAAGTCTAAACAACTTTCTCAGTATTTTTGTTCAAGCTTGAGAAAATCCTTCAGACTGCCCTGGAAAGGAGCACTGAGTCTGTCTGTAGTTTCAGTGTTTGGCCAGTGCACAGTCCTAAGGGTCTTTACTATGGCTATAACACCAGATATTCATCCCCAAGGCACATGATGGTGAGAATATTTATTTACTTAGATACTATCTTAATCAAAGCAAAGCCACAAGAGCTCCTTAGACTGCATATCTTGGCCTGAGTCTATCCAGTAAGAGCCCTAGGGTTTTCAGTAAGTATCTAAAACCCTCTTACATTTACCAGTTCTCCCAGTTTAGACTTACAAATATTCATGGCAGATGTCAGGATTTGCATCCTAAATTTTTACTGGTCGAAAAATAATACAAATAGATGGAAGGAATAATAGATTTTTATTCTATTCCTTTCCCATAGGAAGGGGAATTGGAGACTTCTGCCACTAATGCTCTTTGCTTTCAGTGTGTCTGCTGTTTATTATTGTAGAATCCAAATGAGCACAAAGAAATGGAAGGCAATGGACAAGTAAGCATTTGTTTGTCACACCCCCCTTTTTCACTCTGTCATGGTGAAATATACACTCAGGAGGGCTAGAACTAAATTTCTTTTAGAAGAATGCTCTAAGATCCTGTGTAAGGATGCCTCGGTCTTGCCTTGGTCATCTGTCTGAAGATTTGGTGAAAAGGGTTTTCTGAGCATAGATGTGAAAGTCTCAGTTTGGAAAGGATCAGTGAGGTTCCAGAGAATGCAGCACAGGTTCTGTCACACACTGCCACTTCCAGGGCCCTGTCCCTGCAGGCTAGAGAGAATCAAATGAAAGTGGCCATGATAATGAGGCTGATGTCACAACAACACGGAGCTATTGCCAAAGCTGGAAACAGTCTCCAAATGTTTCACATGTTCCAGTGGGAATAAAAGGATTGTATGCTTTCTCTGTGTGTTATCAGCAGCAATAAGGATCTGGTTCAAACCCCAAAAGATTCCTCTGGAAATCAGCAAATCTATCAATCTGAGCCTCCTCTAAACAGGGGAAAAAACACAGCATTATTTAAAAGAGCCTTTGAAAGAAAGAAGTTTTACTTCTGGCAGATACTGCCTTAGTTTATGTGAATAGTCGATTGAATAGCTGCCCCATACTCCTGGAAGTGCATTCTTTGGACTTTTGCACATTTTTAAGCTTCCTCTGTAGAAGGAGAATATGGCAAAATGATCAACAAATTATTGTGGATACCCTATTTCCTGCATACCCATGCCTTCCTTTCATGTATTTCTTGTGCAGTTCATCTGTGATGGATTAAAGCAGGAAGTTTACAAGTGAAGTTTCAACCTTGGTTTGTAGCTTTTATGGCATCTAAAGGAAAGTGTTCCCTATCCTCTTCATTCCTGGAGTTTCCATGCATCTCTGGGGTGCCACTGCCTTTGGTTGGGATGGCCAGTGTAGGCAAGCAGCTGACAGCCTTGCTCTTGTTATGCAGAGTGTGTCTTGCTGTTGCTGCTGCTCCTTCTGTGCCTCCCTCCTGATGCTTCTTCTGCTTTTCTCTTGCGCATTGTGGCCCCAGTAAACGGCAGCTCTGTGGCATGATCAGAATGATGCAGGGGAAACTCTGTGTGCAATAATGAATAATTAGGTTTCTTAGGGGCTGTTCTGGCTGCCAGCCTGAACACATCCCTCCTCTTTCTTTGTCCCAAAGAATGTTTAGACAATTTAAAGAGACTACAGCAGCCTCAGTGAGCACTGCTGAGAAAGACTTGCCTCTGAGGATGTTATCTTATGAGAGTCCTGGGAGGAGGGAGACCTGAGTTCAGTCATTGCTGCAAATCACAGAGGGAACTGACAGCGTGCCCTAAGTGTTGCAGCAATGTCTAGATTCACTAGGCTGAGTGGCAGCAGCACAGAACCTGCAGCTCGCAGTGTGGGCTGGGCAGTGCTGCACACACAGCTATCTGATGAACTCTTCTGAGGGGATGGACGGGTGTCTGATTTTTAAAGGCTGTCATGTGTAGGTGTGGATCAGTCACCAAACTGCTTCACATGGTCATGTTTAAGCAGTTTCCAACCGTGCTACCAGTAGAAATTTGGGGGCTTTTGTGAAGGTATTGCAACAGAACAGTGATTTTCAAGAATCCCAGTGGTACTTAGAGAAAGTGTTTAAGCACCTAGATCACTTTGATGGACTGTGATTCCAGTAAGGAAGTAAGAGCTTCCTGGTTTTACCTGATGTCTACCTGGCAGCCTGAAAACACTGTAATGCTCCTCAAGAGGTCTCATTACTAAGAGATGCAGAAGTGAAAGGAATACAATTTTCTTGCTTCTACCTCTTTTTGTAAGGTCTAAGCTTGCCATGAGATGCAGGCCAAAGGATTTCTCTGAATTAATTCCTCCTTCAAGTCCTATAGCTGTGACAAAGCTAGAAGGATTTTAGGATGGCATACAAACCATTCTCCTTTACTCTGAGTGATCAGCACTGTGATGCTGATCAGTTACCAGACAGACAGAAGACAGGATTCCAATAATGTAAATTCTCTCTGAAAATGAAGGACTCTGATGAAGGTACATCAACTGTGTGCATTAGGTTTGCAGTGATATTTTTAGGATGTGGAATAAAATTTAAAAAAACATTTGGGAGTCTTTTCCAAAGATAATTGACTATTTAGCAAACAGGGAATAAGAAGGTCTTCTGCCATCATACAGACACATGACGTATTGCTGGCACCCATTTTCCCTGGGGTAACAGGAATTAGGGAATTCAGATTGCTGGTTGGGGTCCTATATAGAATACTTCATATCTAGTGACATGACCTCCTGAAGCAGCAGTCTGAGCTGCCAAGTGCCTTGTAGATCTTATTTTTTTCTGCCAAGGCATCAGAATTAACTCTTCTAAAATTCAATGGAAGGCAGGTAATGAAAAAAAAAAAGGTAAAGGTATGAATTTCTGCAGTTGTAAGAATAAACTCCAACAGACAGCAGTGGATTTTACCTTTTTTGCATGTTTAGAAAGTAATTAGATCTTTTGATTGTACAAACACAAGGGAGATTCTCTAGACAGAGATCATATGAGGTAAGTACATATGGTGTGAACCCTGTGGTTGGAGCCTGAGGGGTGCCAGAGTAGCGTTCAGACTCTTGAAAGAGCCCAAACTTTTCCAGCAGAATATTTGATGTTATTCAGTCACTGACTAACACATAATGACTCCCAAGGCACAAAGAATATTAGCTGTTTGTTTCAGTTCATTGGACAAGTTCTGAGAGAACTTTTCATGTGATGGTTTGAAAGTAGACATGACTAAACTGAAAAATAACCTCTTTCCTTCCACTTGGTGCAACTATAGCCCTAAAATCCTTCTCCTGTAATACAACTAATCAAAATAATGGTGCTGAATATTGAACAAGTCTACCTCCAGAATCACATGTAACTAATTTACATCCCAAATACCTGACTAAGTCTTTGCAGGTAATTGGTAGTTGGGTAATCTGCCTATTCATTTCTTCATTTCTAGCTATCTCTAGTTAATAATCAATAGTATTTTTTTCTAATGAAGAAATGGCATTGACATCCTGGCCTTTGTGCAGTGTTAAAATAACATTGATCGTTATCATTATCATATGTCCTTGATACACTGTATAAGGACAGGAATATCAGTCTTACAGTGCAGGGACACTTAATAAACTGGGATAAATAATTGTGATTGGTCAAAGAGGTATTCACGGTTTTCTGGGCAAAGATGTGTGGGAGAGAATTAATAAAAGGTTGTATATTAGTTCTGTCTCCAAATCTAAATGGAAGGCAGTCTCTCTAAAGATATATGAAAGATGCATGAAGACACATGAAAGCGCTCTATATCATAGACTCAAGCTGGAGACGGCGTTATGTTTCTCCTCATTGTACTGAACATCTCCAAAGTAAAGATCTTTCTTACTCTGTAGTTGGATACTCCCACTGCTCATTTCTCCTTTCTGTGAGGAAGGGGAACCCTAACCAGTTTTAGTGAGGGAGGAAGTCTGTGGCTAGGACATCAAATATAGTAACTCAGTTTTCTTTTCTTTTTTCCAATTTTACTCTTTTTTGTTACTTTCCTCCCACTATCAGTAGGGCTTCAAAATTTGTAGGTATTGCAGGAGCCCCCTTTTTCCTGAGAGAAATCAAAATATTAATTGTGTCCTCTTGGACTCTTTAAGTAGAATTTGAGAACCATTTTTCATCAATGGCGTACTACAGGCCAGAGCACAGTCTATATTTGGATCTCTTGACTAAGGTACAATGTCTAATTTAAAAAAATAATGGTACTGTAGATCTTATTTTACTATTCTTCCATAATAATAAGATTTTTTTTTGCTTCAAGAATTTATATTCTGCTATTAAATAGGGAAAATCTTTTGTACAGTAGGTGTAAAATTACATCCCTGTGGAACCATTATTTAAAAAGAAAAAAATTAGGGGTCCCATGCTAAGATTAAAAATCAGAAATGAATTACATTTAAAATGTCTACTGCAAGATGATAGCACCTGCTGGAAAGTCTTCCACACCAACCTACAGAAACCCTGAGTTTTTGGTGTTGCAGGTTTGGTTCTGGTTGACATTTCTGCTGTCAGTTTCAAAAGCAAGGTTTGTGAAAATGGCATTAAAACGAGGGCTTCTGAATTCTGTTGGAAGAGGTAATGGGAATTCATGCCTTTGCTCTGGAACATAAACACCATCTCCACGTACCGTTTGTTTTGTATCTCTAAATACACTCACGTTGATGGAGGCAGAGGGATTTATACAACATTTTTTCCTGTGAATAGAGAGACACGTTTATGGTTACACGCAGCTGCACTGTATCAGCACAGGCTGTGTCCCCCAGGGTAGGCAGAGCTGGGCCCAGCATGGCCCGGGGACTGCTCGGGGCACTGCGGGTGAGGGCAGAGCACGGCAGCCTGGCCCAGGACATGCTGCGTTCTGAGATCCTGAACCACGGTGTAGCATTTTAAATTTGTGTTCCGGCACTTCTATGTGTGCATAAAATACAGCTTGCTCTTTAAAAATATTATTTTTCATTATTTTTCATTGAGCATGCAGCAGAGCATTTTCTGTGTGAGCTGAGTTAGCCTTACCACAGCCTGCATACGTGCCTGCATATGTGTGTCTCCACATGCATGTGGTGCTCCCCTGCAGAAGAGAGTTACAGGCGCTCTCTGGTATGGCCCTTTGTTGTTTGTCGTAAGAGGGACAGATTCCTAAATAATTGTCACTAGATTATTTTAAGACTCCCAAATATTCCATTTGTAGCTTAAATATTTTATAAAAGTTTGTACATGTGGAAAGTGTTTAAAGTGTAAGACACTGGAGCCTTTCCTTCAGAAAACATTTTGGTTTTCAGAAGTGAATAAACAACAAGACTCTTAGCACTTTGTTCTGAGTCTTCTCAGTGCTATTTGTAAGTGGAGTGAGAGCAGCTATTATTATCCTTATAAATATTTGGCACTGCATGGCCTTGATACGCAATCGTGTCTGTTCAAAGAATGTCTAGCGAACAAAGGAACTGGTCTCAGGGCATGAATGTTATCCTGAAGCAACTAAAGGATACAAGCCTTGTCACTTCTTGTCTCATTTTCATTAAGAAAATAATGTGGTTTAGCTTTAGGGGGGTGGTGATGAATCAACCATGTGACTAAAGGCAGGTGGCCATCTTAAAGCTCTTATCCTTAGTAAAAATGAGAATTAAAAGGAGAGGATGGCAGAGTGAGGGAGTGGGGGAGGAGTTCAGCTCCATAAAATGTTCACTCACTGGGCTGCCACGAAGTAAATATTTTTACAAATATATTATTTACTACAAGGGAAGGTTTTCCCAGAGAGGCAGATAAATGTGCTTGCTATGGGAGCTTTATGGCCACTACAGGCCCAACTGTCATTCCTTCGGTACTTCCTGTCAGTCCGACTAAACTCTGTCATCCTTCAACCCAGTTTAAATTAACAGGTAATTTGTAAATGTCACTTCAGGTTAGGCCGCTCATTTTGTTTCTACTCTACCAATGCAAAGTCTAGGACTAATTTTTCTTGTCTTCTTTTAATAGGATTTTCATTTATAAATAGAATTATGTTCTGAAAATAAATTACAGTAAGTGATGCACAGAACTGGTAGCAGCAGCACTTTCATAGAATTTCAAGCACCTACATCAGAAGAGATTAATAAAAACACTTCAAAGGCTAAATTCTATTTAAGCAGAAGACAGCTTTTGGTTAATATTTAATCTGAGTAACTGAGATCTTGGTTGAAAATATGATTTTTTAATATCTAAATTAATTTGCAAAACAAAACCATTAATTTTGCCTGAGAGCTTTCATAATGCAAAAGTTTCAGTAATTTATTTGAAAAAAAAAAGTAATTCTTTAGCAAAAGTCCCTATTTTAATATGGAATTTATTTCTAATGCAATATATTATATTTGATCAGCAATACTGCTTTAAGTCTATACTTTCTTAATGATTGCTAATGTGCTGTATTGAATGAGAAAAAGAATCAGACTTTTCATGAGAGCTTTTAGTTTGTAAAGGAGATTGCTTTTAGGTTCCCTATAAACAGACACCACCCATTTCTCAAAGGTAGTACACAACTGAAAGAAGCACAATTTCACTATAATATAGCCATGCATGATAGCAGCCAGTGCAATATTTTTTACTGAAAGGCTTTTGAAGTGTTGTAGTTACAGCACATGCTTTTCTTGTTCACCTCCTGGCAATGTCATAGCTAAGTGAGCTGGGGGAGCTGTTTGCAGAGTGAGAATCCTGTGCCTTTCTTCTGCCTTCTGGTTGTAGAAGGTATTTCCTTTTACTCCCACTCCTCAAGGAAACCTTGCGTCTTTCCAGCAGAAGGAGAGACTCAGTTCATGTGTCTGAGGGAATCTCAACACCTTCTGTTCCTTGTAAAAGTTGTCTGTTCTTGGCAGAGGCTTGACTGCCCCTCGTAGCAAAAGGCATTTTCTAACCCCCCTGTTGGCTTCAGCAGTAGCCAAACTCAGCTGTGGGAAGTGCAGCCCAAATCCGGCTCCTTTCTTTCACTAACCTCTTCTATGTTCATTTTATGCTCTTCTGCTGTCATGCCATTCATCTCTATTTTGCACTCTCAGCCCTGTTCCTGTATTTTTCTTTTCACCATTTACATTAAAACATTTATCTGGACTTTTTTGACCCTTTTCTTGCTTGTTGATTATGTTTGTGATTTCTTCTAGCAAGTCCCTTTTGATAGTGTCAGCACCCGAAGTGTTCTGCAGTAGTTTTGTAACTCCTACAGAACACAGATGTTTTGTAGGAGTTACAAAATAGCCAAGGTTTCTGGAAGACAAAGGTATTCCTGTGCGTGCTGAAGCAGTAGCAGCATTTTCAGTAACATGGTGAGCCGAAATTCAAGAACCATAGTAAAAGCTTTTGGCACTGAGCCACCACTGATGAGTGATTACGTTGGTTGCTGCTCTGGTAATTAACATATAAGGGATATCAACATGGGAGATTGCAATATAATGTGACATGAGTAAACTAACACTCCCTTAAAGTGTTGGATCCTCTAAGTTGGCTGCAGTGCAACTGTGCCTTAAGCCTCCACTCAGACAATATCTGTATTATTTAAACTCTCGTGTCTGGATCGTAGGTAAACCTGTAAGTCCATCGTAAATCCATTTAGACTGTTATTGTAAAGGTTACTTCAGGTGTTTTTAAAATTACATTTTTAGAGATATTAGCAGTATTACAGTCCAGTACTGAATACTGAAAAACCAATTTTCATTGTGTATTACTACTGACCTATTATAAGAAACATAACTTTTCTATGTAAATATTGTTTTGTTTAAACCTTAAAGATCTTACTTTATTCTGAATGTTTAATTAGTATCCATGCAAGAAGATCTAGGACTTGAAAAGAGAGCCATGATGTCTTAAATACTAACTGAAATTCCTCTGCCTTGATTCATGATAATTAGTAGGAATGCATGTCTTGTTGGAATGTCACTCTTTTTTTTTTTTCTTGTGCTTTAGTGGATTTTAGCTGTAAAAGCAGCATCAGTCCAATTTTCCATATAAGTTACCTTAACATGTTTTCACATACTGATCAGTTCAGACTTGTTACTTTTCCCCACTGTATAACATCCAAAAAATTTTGTGGTGAAGCAGAAGCTTGGATCTTCTCTGTATGGTTAAAGTGAATCAATACAAAGGGGAATGATGAAACTTAGGAAACTGACCTTTATGTGAACCAACTGCTGGTGTTCATGAAATTTGAACTGAGACTCAGTTTTAGGAAGACTGTGAAAGAGCTAATATTCTGAAATGCTGACAAAAAGGAATCCACTGTGAAATGAATGCCTGTCTGCCTGTCTGACTATCAAAATTAAAGCAGAGAAGTAGAAATTTATTGCCACCTGTCCCAGAGACAAATATGCGAGATAGATGTGCACTGCTTTCTCCAGGATGACATCTGGAGGAGTGTGGTGGGTTGACCTTGGCCACATGCCAGGTGCCCTCCAAGCCACTCTATCACTCCCCTCCTCAGTAGGACAGGGTGGAGGAAAATAAGAAAGGAGAAAATAAGATGGAAAAAACCCTCTCATGTCAAGATAAAGGCAGTTTAATAAAGCAAAAGAAAGGCCGTGTGCAGAAGCAGAGGAAAACAAAAGATTCATTCTCTACTTTCAATCAGCAGGTGATGTCCAGACACTTCCCAGGAAGCAGGGCTTCGGTACACAAAGTGTTTGCTCCGGAAGAAAAATATCATAACAGGGCCCTCCCCTCTTTTTCTCTCATAGCTTTCATTGCTTTTATTGCTGAGCAGCCTTCATATGGTATGGAATGTCCCTTTGGTCAGTTTGGGTCAGCTGTCCCAAGATCTTGCCCACCTCCTGCCTGCTGGTGAGGTGGGAGTGTTGGAGAGGCAGGTCTGGTGCAGCTCTGCTCAGCAGTGGCAGAACACGGGTGTGTTACCAACGCCTCTCCAGCCACCCCTGCAAAGCTCAGCACCGGGAGGGCTGCTGTGGGGAAAATCCTCTCTTTCTCAGCCACACCCAGTACAAGGAGCACTGACTGACCATCAAAGTTATTGCAAAAAGAATTGCTCTGTCAGTTGCCCTAATTCCACTGAAATACATGGAAATTCTTTTAATTAATTACAGTAATTAACTGAGCAGAAATTTGGGTGATCCTTTGAGGTATTTGTGCTCAGTGTACATCAAAAAGTCACAAAAATAAAGTAAGATGAACATTTATTTTTCAATCAGAATATTTTTTCCCATTTTTGTCTCACTTTTACTTGAGAAGGTCAAATATGTATGTACTTAACATTCATTGCAGGGAGAAAGCTTTATGGAGGTCTGTCTGTGAGGACATTCCAACAGCCCTTGGATGTAGTTGGCAGTATTTCTAATTGTACACAAATATTGAATCTTTGTTAGCTGCAATCCTTCAGTTTAAAGAGAGGAGATTAAGCAAAAATTTCAAACATTATCCTTGTAATTTAACTCATTTAATATATTACATTTTTAATAGACACATTTTTTGTGTCTGAAGTTTTGTTTCTGTGAAAAGTTTTATAGATTGATATGTCTCTTAATTCAGATTTGACTGTTCCCAACAATCACATCATGCAACCTTAGCAGTTGCTTTTCACATGTGGTTCCCTTTTGCAAAATCAGATCTCAGTTTATGAGTTGCACTTTGTTGACTGGCCCCTAACTAAGAGCTGGAGTTGCAGGTGGTGTTTTTACCTAAAAAGTAATAAGACATCCACTATCACAGCATCAATCTAGCTGTGTCTTGGGGCATAGAGAGGGGCACATCACACATAATCTCTATGCAAATCAAAGGCTGTGATATCTGAATATGGGATTTTTTAAAGCACAGCATAGAACAATGTATTGTAGTGACTGTTCTCTATATAAATAAACCTTCTATATGATACATCTTTTAAATATAAATTACTTTTAATTTCATCTCATGCTTCAGAGTACGTACCCCGTTTTCCAACACTGATTTTTGGATCCAAAGAGAATCCTTCTGGGCTGTTTTAAATCATGCTTGAAGGAAAGAGTTATTCCACGCTAAGTAAAATATAGGCTGAGATTCTCTCAAGTTTGCTCTTCAGTCTCAGGGAGATTTGAGGCGTTATGTTTAGCAAATAGCAAACAGTTGAGACAGATGAGGGCAATCTTCCTCAAAGCTGTTGCGTTAGACTGAGACAAGACTGCATCCATGTACAAATGAAAAGTTTATCTTTGCAAGCAGCAATGCTATAGTTTGACTATTTTTCAATTAAAAGTTGGATTCCATAGTGCACTGAATCTGTCACAGTGAAAAATGTAGGCTGATTGTTAATGATACTGCTCTATAATTATTGCTATTATACAGTCCAGATACTTCATGAGGGCATGATCCCCTGATTCTATTTGGTTTTGTACAGACTGCATAAGAAGCAATTCCTGAGCTGTAAGGTTGGTAAGCTAAGTATAAGACTCAAGCAAGTAGATGCAAGAAGCTTTTCTGTTGTGGCTCTCGATGTTGCTGAAACTAATCTGTCACAGTGAGAGCTGCCCCCTTTTAGCCTTAACATTGCACGCTCATGCTCATGTTTTGACATGTCAGGTGTTGAATGACTAAGAGTGAGCATTTTTGTTTAAAAAGGTGGTTTTCAATATTAAAAAAACCCTTTTAAAATATATTCTTAAATTTATAGAGGGTTTAATAAAAAATTTCAACACATGATTATTAAAATAGGCTGCCTTCTTTAAAACAGAAAAATGTAAAAAAACCTCCACAAAATACTTCTAATGTAATTTTAGAGTGAAATAATTACTTGGAGGGGCCTGTGGTATGAAATTCAGAACCTTTTTCCCAGGGATATATAATAATGGATTGAAGAGGACAAGAAATTGGTGTAGACAGGTGTTCTCCCACAGCATTGCCCCCCTTAGTGGACTGATGATAAGTGAGTACTTGTAGTTGGAGACAAAATTCAAGTTTCAATGCTTCTTCTTTGGCCAGATGGCTCATAAGGGTGTAAACATATATCTTTGTCTTGCCATCCATCTATTTGCCAGAAACACACATTTGGCAGTCTTACTGTCTTAACCACAACCTACACAGCAAAGACCCATTAGAAGACCCCTTTTAGATGCCAGTTGAAATATTTAGATTGAAAAATTCCATTTTATTTTAGAATTTTGCTGAAATTTTTTCTACTATTCAAGAGAATAAAATGAGGGAAGCACAAGGCTTTGTCTGTATTCATTACTCCAAGTTATTGTGTTACTGAGAATCACTGGAGCTCCCATGCAAGAGCAAGGACTTGCCATTTGGCAGCAGTGATAAGCGTGTCAGGGCACGGCTTTCACTGTTGTCAGGAAGCAGGTGTGCAAGTTTGGCTAATTAATCAGCTGCCATTAAAACTTCAGTCAGTTTTTGCTTGTTTGCTCCAGGGAGAGTTGTTAGAGTTCAGCAGCTAAATTTGTCAATTTTGTGGATTTTTAAATTTCTTTTTTGTTTCACAAGATTTAACCTCTCGCTTCTGGATTGCATCACTGAGTGTGGGGGCTGCACCCCTACAGTGTGCCAATATTCCTTTCTTCCTTCCTTCCCCAGAGCTGCTGAAGCAGAGCAGACTTTGCCTCTAGTGATGCTGCCAGCACCAAAATGTGCTGGCACACTTAGGCACTTAAACACCAAAACTCAGAGTGATAATTGACCTTTTGGTTATCTCAGTGGCCTTCTTCTGTATCCTGAGACCTCACTTCATTTCAATATGAAGAGGGTAGGAAATATAATTTGGTGAATTGTGTATGGAAACAGGTAGGAAAAGGCTGGGATGATGAGGCTGAGGTGAAGAACAGTAAATACAAGGAAGATTCCCATGAGACAAGGACAGAAAATGCAAATCAGTAAAGAAGGCTGGCAACTGATAGTTGTCCTGGAGAACTGGATGCTAATCTTATGTCTGTTCAGATGGAGATATTTTAGATTTACAGTAAATTGAACCCTCCATATTTCTCTTCGGCTGGAGAAGGCCGGAGGCAGGGAAGGCCAGGAGGAAGAGCAAAGGTGAGATAGCTCTGCTGTGGGCACTTTCCAGCCTGAGACATACTGGGTTTGCACGTGGTAGTTGTTTTGTGTTTGAATGTCGTTTCTAACAGGAACTTGTGTCCTCCAAGGACAACAGATCCTAGAAAATGGAGAATATCCTGAGCCTGTGTAGAGAAGCCTAGGCCTACTCCTTGTCTGTGTGGGCAGGCAGGGAAGGGGAGAAGATGGTCACTGTCTTCCACAGCAAGAGCTCCCAGCCCTGGAGTGCTCATCTGAAAGAAAGGATCTCCAGGAAGGTGTGTTAGTTGTCAGTACAGTGCAGTGTTCCCGAGATGGAATGCTGGAGCAAGAGGTGCAGTCAGGGAGGCTCAGCATGGGCCATGGGCTGTGCAGCCGGAGCTCAGCCTCAGCCAGCACAACAGCTCATTTCAAGGCAGGAGCTGGAGGGAAAGCAGCTCCTGAGGAAAAGAGTGCAAAGCTATAGTTTTGGAAATTAGCCATTCCCTGCTTGTCTACATGGGCATGGTTTGCTGTTCTATCTTTAATGAAAATATGGGTTGTTAAACTGCTGCTCTGCAAGTGGGAGAATTAGGTTTCTTGTTTTAGCCCCAGAAAACTTAGTGTAATTACCTCTCTGTTCATTTTGATGGCTTGAGTTTTTGTTGTAATTCCCATGAATTTAAACCCAACCCTCGCTGCTGCCAATGGCAACAGGATTACACTTGTGTCAGCTGACCCAGAAGAAGTGTGTTTTCATTACCCCACAGAGGTATGCTCTGATTTAGTGAAGTACTTCATAACCACAATAGGTCAATAGGAAGTACACTTGAACAAATACAGTGTTGCATGATGCTGAATAGCAAGGAGAAACAGTGTTAGGCATCTCAGAAGAACCCAGGATGAACAGATATTTTTAACCTTATTAGCTCTGTGCCTCAGCTTCCCACTTGTAAAATGGTTTACAATTAAATGAACCAAAGGGTTGTTCTGAAAATAAATTCATTAATGTTTGAGAATTATTCAGATACTGTGCCATGGAGTGCAATAGACTATCCCACAAGTAAATGAAAATTCTCTGTTCTGTAAAATACATTTTAAAGTGAATATGAACTGAGGAAGATGGAGGACCACTCTCTGAACAGTGAGAATAACAAAAATACTGAAGAACTGCCCTGTTCCTTTGTTGAGCACCATCTACCTTGGTTGTGGACTGAAGTGATTATTTCCTGGGGGAAAAATTAGTAATGTAATCACATAATTTAAATCCATATTACAAATCCTGAATTTCAGGGAATGAATTAAGATTATATGAGTGTTAAGTCCTGCCTCAGTTGCTGCCACAAGCCACCTTTTTTCCCATTCTTTAACTTTGCTTGAGTTTGCAACAGCACTGCTCATTTAAGCTAGTGCGTTTTTTATATAACAATATAAGTTTATCTGTCTATCTATCTATTTGTATATTCTTCAAAGTCAAGTTACCAATTGAATTAATTCCATGAGGAGTCCTTACAGCACATCTGGGTATTGAAATAGCTTTAAAAAATCTGAAGCAGCCTATGAAAAAATCGAGATAAAAAATTAAAAGTAAAATCAGTTAAATTTGATAGTTGGAGGTAATCTTCTGTATCACACCTGGGAATTCAGAGGTGGAACAGCCATTACTGGTAATGGTAGCTGTCTGGCCAATACCTCTACATTGCACTGTATATCTTTACAAATCTAAATACATAAAGTGCACTAAAGTACTTCTCAAAATCTGCTGGTACAAAAATTACATTTTGGACTATGTTGTTGTGGAAAGTGGGCTCTATTGGCTGTGCACCCAGCACCCCTCAGGAAGCAAAAACAAGATTAAATGGTTTCTTTTTTTTTCCTAACTGCACTTAGTCTGCAGCAGGACCTTAAATATTCTCTTTGCTCCAAGAAAAGTTGGAGCAACTTGTGTCTACAGACACAAGCTTTGAGGCCACATGTTTGAATCCAAGAGTCATCCTCCATCCCTGGAGCAAAGACATCCCCATGAACCTCCATCCTTTGCCTGGTAGCAGCTCTGGGGTGGAATGGGTAAGAGTTCTTTTTAGGTAGCTGCATAGATGGTGTTTCCTGACCAAACCTTGCATTCAGTCCAGGATAAATGGGGGGAAGGTGACCACCACATCATGGCTACTTTTATGCCAACAAAGAGTATTCTGTTTAAGTGTCTTCCCTTGGGGTCTTGACCTGAAAAACCTACTCTTAAAGACAAACAGATTAATAAAGCAAGGGCATGAGCCCTTAGTAGGCAAATTATCTATCCATCTGACCCAGGTAGTTTCACATAAAGAGAGATGAGAGGCCCCATTAGACAAGACAGCCAATATTTCATTTCTATCCCGGTATTCCTGAGTGGGTTTTAAAGAAAATTAGAGACAAAAGTATTGCACTATATTTCTCTGGTTTAGTTATGTTAAGGCACTGCAATGCAGTTATATTTTGGATTTTGTATGTGACTTTACTGATTTGTGCTGTTTTATTGTTATTAAAAGTATTTTAGTTATATTGATAATTAAGTCAGATTAGGCTGTGAAGACTTCCTGACACATAATAAACCCTTTTACTATTTTTGATACTAGAACAGAAAATTAAAGAGATTCTATTTCTGAAATAGAAAAAAGAGAGTCTTATCTTTTCAAAGTCTATGTTGATTCAAAATAGCTCATGGAAATAATGCAAGTAGAGCACAGCACAACTGAGGAAATGCTGGAAATGGAACATGACATTCATTGGCTTGTGTTCCTCAGCAGTGCCTGTGGAGTGGCCATAAATGTGCTCGGGAAGAAGGCAAAGCTTGAACTCATTCAACTGCCCCTGTGTATTTCTCAGTAGGATTTAGCTAATCAATATATATGTAGATGTAAGAATTTTGGCAAGTTCACCAAAACCATGATCTGCTTGATTTCACTGGTCATTTGAAATATCCAGACTTCAACATCATTTATGTTGAGGGCTGTTTGTGCAGCAGCTACTTGTGAAAAGTGTGCCATTGCTTAGGAAACCACTACAGTTCAAAAATACCATACACTATTAGTTGATTTGCTCAGGGAGCTTTTCTTTCAAAATTGTTGCTAGTTCATGCTCAGAAGATATATGCTAACTGGTCTGGTCTCCTGAAACACAAATATCTAGCTGGGAAGAAAAAACTTGTATCAGCTGGGCAGATATAATTAAAGTTTCAGGCTTACTTCATACCCAGGTAGAGACTTTGAGGGACTTAAGGGAATTTAGTGCTAATCCAAACCTAGTATCTCCCAACTGACGACATGATGGGCAGCATGGAACTGTAATTGGAAGGGCATTGGAGGGGGACCTGGAGAGATTATAGAGGAGCGAGAAGAGAGGATTAGACAAGCACAGGAATAAGTACAGCGACTTCAGAAAGTTACCTAATGCAATGCAGTCCTTGTGTCTTTGTGATATTCAGAATCCTAGGCTTGTCAGAGAATACAATACCAACACCTTTCAGTTCTGTTCTAGAAATCTGCATCTGAGAATGCCAACTGTCAAAGCCTTTACAAGCTAAAGGAAGCAGCTTAGGAAGTTGTAGTCAGTTCAGCTGACAATGCCTCCTGTTAATCCTACCATGTATTAGAATCATTTATCCTTATCTCGAGATCTGTCACAACAGGCCAAGTGATCAAGCTTCAGGATGCTCATCTGTGCATCATGGGGCACATGGCCTCAAAGACATGAGGCTCCGTGATCTACCAGTACCACAGATCTCGCTTAATGTCCACACAGACTTTTTGAAGGGATTCTTTGGGAAGGTTCCTTTTAATTGAAATGGCTTCTTCCCCTGTCTTAGAATTCGTCTCTACCACGTCATATAATCATATATTCCAACAAGTGCTCAGGAGCTACGCTAGGGATTAAGTCAAAGCTTCAAAGCATGTGAATCCTCCTTTTATGACTTTGCCTCCATCTAATTTTCCTTATGTTGCTTTCACCTTATCTTTATCTCTTCCAATACTGCTTTACTTTTCTTTACTTTTATTGGTGCTTTTCTCCTGATCCTGTCCCCTCAAATCATTCATTTCCTGTCTTTGATTTGGAATGGATCTGTATGCTTTTCTCTACTGCCAGTCTTCTCCCTGCACCCGATGATTAGCAGTCTTTTGTAGGCACGCTGTGAGCACGATTTGGCATGCAGCAGAGCACTGGTCTCGAGGAGCAGACACCGCCCAGAGGAACACATGGGACATGCCATGAAACCAGATGAAATCCAATGTGACTGCCTGAGAGCCAAGTCAGAAAAAGCAGATTTTTAAGTGTTGCATTGCAAGGTGAGCAAAGGGAGTTAATGAAGTCTGTTCCCCTAGAATAAAGGGGATGACATATTTTTTCTTATTTTACTATATTTTTTTAAGTAGTTGCAGATGAAAAATGGTGTCACTCTAGTTGATCCAAAAAGACAGATAGAAACTTAGGATCATCTGATAGCTCCACTTAGGGAAGAAATTGAGATGGGTAATTCTGTGAAGTAATCAGTTTTGTTGATAAAATCCTATTCTGCTGCACATAGGAAACATCAGCCAGCCAGAAACAGTTCCTCTCTTCTTACCACCAAACTCCATGTAGCAGCATTGCCAGGACAGTCTCTAGACTTCTTTGACTTTACACAAACTTGTAAGGCTTGCTTTCTGCTCATTGCTTACATGCCTCCATCATGCTTTCAAGCAAGAAAACAAAAAGCATTCTTTTAGATCAATTTATTTTCTGAAGCAGTCTTTTTTTTTCTTTAATTTGGTTTGGGTTTTTTTTGTTTGCTTTTTTTCTTTTCTTTCTTCTTTTGCAGCTATGCTATGAATCGTTCAGATGACTTAAGTAAGCATAAGAAGGTTAACAATGTCCTCTTTTTTTGCCTTTAAGTGCTGCCTACATTTTATGGATGTCTCTGTCTCAGCTACACTTTCAATACAATGATTTTTTTTAATCTTTTGCAGTGATAGAACCCAAAATTTGTCAGGAAAGGCGCAGTTTCCACCCCAATCCTGTTGAGTAGTCCTATGCTTAGGAAAGATTCCTAGGCCTGGAGTGATGGGGTTTTTTCATCAGTGTTGTCACATTGTACTATTGGGAATGACGTAATAGCTTGGCTAATTAAATTCTAGTAATATGCACTTACGTGGCTGATCAGTACTAAAGCTATCCATTTTATATCATTTTAATCTTTAAAATGTTAGAAAAGCTATTTGAAATGAGTGGCTTACTGTAAATGAATGGACATAGACCACAGTCAATAAGTAAAGTGCTCATTCACCAAAGTGCTCCAGCAAGGTTATATTTTGTTAAGGATTTTGAAGCTGGACATAGTGTTGAATTGAAGCCCATCAGCCATTTCTGCCATTTATTTAGATTTGCTAAATGACCTGAAAAGAGTTTCAAATGCCAGCAAGAGGGGTTGGGCAGAAGGACTACCAGGCTAGTCCTCAGCTCTCCTACTGATGTGTTTTGGATGGCAAAATGCATCACATGATGGGAGCTGCACCTCAGTCCAAACCTGGCCTTTGTTTTCTGGTGCTTTGAATGTGAATTGATCCAGTGTATGACACAGGACTTGTGTCACCCATGAGAAGATGGAATGTGACCCAAGTACACACTTAGATTATGCTGGTACTGCTCGGAAGAGCAACTGTTTGGCTTGAACTCTGTCCACAAGTTTCCTGCGAAGGTAACCAGCACTTGTTAGTGACACTTGGGAGAGGAATACACAAGATAAAACATGGGTCAGCCCACAGGATGTAACTTCTCAGGTAGTATTTATTAAATATTATCTCTTTCAAAGCAGTGCACTGTAAGAACATAGAAATTAGTTCAAAGTTTCAGTGATATTTTTGTGTTATATTTTAACAGTGTGTTTTGTCACTATAGCTCGCTATAGATTTGCTTCAAATATTAAACAGATTCTGGCTATAGTAGTTAGCTGAATTGTTTGTGGGATCAAAATCAAACTAAACGTTCAGAAAATTTTCAGCAAGAGATTCAAGTTAATGAAAGCACCATTTGTGATGTGCTAAAACATGTATACACATAGGTATTGCCCCATTTATCAGACATGAGAGCTAATTACCTCATCCACTGCTATATTTCTTCCATCCTCTGCATTTCAATTCCCAATATTAACACATAGGTGGTCAAGCTGACCATTGAATAGCCTACATGAGCATGAATGCATTAAATAATTTAATGTTAGAAGAGTTTATTAAACTGCCACATTCTAATCAGCATGCGTACCTGCCTTCATTAATCTTGCACTGGTCCATGGTGTGTCTCCACAGCCGACATAGAGTGTGCTAATGTTAATAGGAGCTCTTAACAAACAGGATCAGTTAATCAAGGAAAATTTACTATTAGCCACATGACCATGCATACTGAAATCTAATTACAATCAGATTTAACCTCTTCATTACTGTATTCATCCAAATATTTTTTGTTATCACTTGTGATACAAAAGTATTCCAAACTGAGGCATGATTATACTCATTTCAACAGGAAATAATTACATCAACTCATATTTATTAAGAAGGAAGATTTTCTTTTTGCCACGTTTTCAGTGTATAATATTATATAGATTATATTTATTGCCAAAAGTAAAGAACCTAGTACCTCCTTTTCTCACCCAAAACCTGGCTACAGAATTAATTGCTAGAACAGAATGTTGAAAAATAATCTTCACTATTCTGGATTAATTCAGATAGAATTTAGCACTTGGTATATTGTCAGTTAGCTCTGGATGTAATTGAGAATATACAGGGGACTTAGCAGCCAAAGTGTTTTAAGTTCTTAAGCAATGCTCTTCTTTCTGATATCAATTGAACCATATTATTTTATACTTGGCTATTTCCATTAGATCTTAGATTGTGATAAGCAATTAAGCTCCATCAGAGGCCATGATTCTTTGAGTTAATTCACAGAATTGTGAACAGTTAGAAGGGACCTCTAGAGACTTAGTTCTTGATAAAGAAAGAGTACATGGAGATAATTCTGTTTTAGAGCTATCATTTAATTTTATTATTTTTTTTTAATGTTCTTTTTCTGTATTCAGAGTAGACAGTATTAGTTCAGGACAGAGAAGGTCAAGTGTGTTTCTTTAATTAGGAATTTGGACAATACTTTGGGTGGAAAAGTAACATATGATAAACCACAGTAGAAGTTGGAATTCTGAACTATATTAAACTGATGAGAGGGTTGTTTGCATGGGGAGTTCATTGTTTGAAAAACACCATATCTCTGCACCTCTGGTGCATGGTAGGAAGTGGGAATTGGACCTTAGCCTTGCTGACTTTGGGGTACAGATGACCACCAGCCTTGGGGGCGCTACTGAGCCCTGCATTAGTCTCTGTCACCATATGGTCTTTGGCATCACACCTCTGTCTTCTGTTCCTCCTCACCCCTTCTCCATTCTTCCTCCTTCTCCTCCACTCTGCTGCTTAACTGAATAATTTCTTCAAAGGAGATAAAGTCCTGGAGTGGTTTTGTCTGTGGGAAATCAGTTTGTCTAAAATCTGCTTTTTGGTGTACACTGCTCCATACCAGTGGTAAATGTAGGGGTTTTTGTGAGCAAGGGTAAGTCAGCCCAATACAGGATGGTAGAGCTAAGTCTAGGAAGGGAGAAGAACAGTCTAAGGCAGATTTTTTTCTCCCCTCCTACCATTCTAACACTCTCTCTTTTCTCTACTCAGTTGTCTTTGTTACATATGCATTTTCTTCCTTTCAGTCCTATTGTTCCATCTTTTGTCCTCTTGCTTTCAGTTTCTTTTTGTATTTCTGTTTCTGTGTTCCCTTACTGTTGGACTACTCTTCTTACCTTACTAGCACCCTTAATCCAAGGTATGCTAAAGCACTCCTTTGAGGTGCATGAGTGTTTGGCGTGTTTTGCACCTTTTCTTTGAAAGACTTCTCTATTGCAAATAGAATTTTTTTTTTTTTTTTTTTTTTTTTTTTTTTTTTTTTTTTTTTTTTTTTTTTTTTTTGCAACTGTAAGCTAACATTGCTTAAAGTTCGTGATAGATGGCCATCACCATCATTATGCCATTCATAAAGCTGGGACAATCAATTAGCAGTTAAGAACAAGGACTGTCCCTGTCCTGTCCTGTCCTGTGCTGTCCTCTTGTAGCATCATTCTCTGTACTGATGTTTCAGCTTCATTCTTGATACAAACTGAGCTAAATGAATTTAATTTTTTATGGGTACCAAAGACAAGATGAGTCTCCATGTTTGCTCTGGCACAGAAGCCTCTCTCTGCTACACCATGCCCTTTTTAAGGTATGTGATTGCATTTGGAATGAAGATGTGGCTGTTACCCCGTTGGCTGTCATTTGCTGCAATACATGTACTCTAAAGGCACCATTCACAGTAGTTGCTGAATTTTGGGGATATGTGCTGCATTTTTAGGTCACTTGCAGAGAAACTGTAGGATGAAGTGAATTTGACTGTCGTGAATGGCATGTAGTGATGCCAGACAGAAGGCATTTCTTGTAGCTTCACTGATATGTAGTTACATCACTATTTTCTTCAGCATATCCAATATTCTAAAAAATAACATTTAGGGACTGTATTAGCATCTGGTGTACTGAAAAATACAATAGCACTGTCAGAACTAAACAGGCAGAATAAATAACACAACATAATGAGAACAAGATCTGATTCTTCATTAGTAGCATATCCTTCCTCTGCACTGCTTTCCTTTTGTATTTCTTCTGCTTTCGATTGCAATTGCTGTAAAAATCTGTCCACAAAGGAGAACACTGATAACTTGCTAAATGTACAAATCCAGCCTGATAGAAGAATTTAATGCAATAGTATATGACTCAAATATAATGTAGTTTGGAAATGTCATATGATAATCCTACATAAAACCCTATTCATCAAAAGGCTTCTGCTGTCAGGTCATGATGATGCTTTGATTATTTTAAACATTATTTACACTAGATAGAGTTAGAAGGCACATTCTATGCATGATTCAAGATGAAAAGTAATCCTCTAAAAGAGAGGGTGTATTCTTTGTACAGATGTTAATTTTGATCATAGGAAAAGGGGGAGAAGTACTAATAAAATTGGTCAGGACATAACAGTATTTTAAAATTACTCTTAAAAAGTGAATGGATGTATAACGTGAAAGTATTTTTAAAAATTTAACATTACATTAAAGTATCTGCCTGAGTTCTGTGACTGGGAAATTGTAAGCTAAGGGAGATATGACATTTGCTGTAATGAAATCAGGATGGCTAGAAAAAATGTCTGAAAAGGCCCTAGACTGAAGAAAAGAAAGGCAAATTCAGCAAGATTTGTGGCATCATATATCATGTGACAGTACTGAGCTTATAGCAGCTGTTTAACATTGGAAATATGAGTTTATCAGTACAACTGAATAAACAAAACCAAAAGAGGTAGAAATGACCCTGAGTCCTGGTCCCGTGTGTGCTGGCCACTGCTGGAAGGCACAGGTTGTCTGTGGCAAGCAGTGTAGGGAGAGATGTCAGGTGTTCATTAAATGATCAGTGAATGGACCTGGAGGTCTGAGAATTTCAGGCAAAAGCTATGACTATGATAGAGATGACACAACTTCCCTTCCCTTCCCTTCCCTTCCCTTCCCTTCCCTTCCCTTCCCTTCCCTTCCCTTCCCTTCCCTTCCCTTCCCTTCCCTTCCCTTCCCTTCCCTTCCCTTCCCTTCCCTTCCCTTCCCTTCCCTTCCCTTCCCTTCCCTTCCCTTCCCTTCCCTTCCCTTCCCTTCCCTTCCCTTCCCTTCCCTTCCCTTCCCTTCCCTTCCCTTCCCTTCCCTTCCCTTCCCTTCCCTTCCCTTCCCTTCCCTTCCCTTCCCTTCCCTTCCCTTCCCTTCCCTTCCCTTCCCTTCCCTTCCCTTCCCTTCCCTTCCCTTCCCTTCCCTTCCCTTCCCTTCCCTTCCCTTCCCTTCCCTTCCCTTCCCTTCCCTTCCCTTCCCTTCCCTTCCCTTCCCTTCCCTTCCCTTCCCTTCCCTTCCCTTCCCTTCCCTTCCCTTCCCTTCCCTTCCCTTCCCTTCCCTTCCCTTCCCTTCCCTTCCCTTCCCTTCCCTTCCCTTCCCTTCCCTTCCCTTCCCTTCCCTTCCCTTCCCCTCCCTTCCCCTCCCTTCCCCTCCCCTCCCTTCCCCTCCCCTCCCTTCCCTTCCCTTCCCTTCCCTTCCCTTCCCTTCCCTTCCCTTCCCTTCCCTTCCCTTCCCTTCCCTTCCCTTCCCTTCCCTTCCCTTCCCTTCCCTTCCCTTCCCTTCCCTTCCCTTCCCTTCCCTTCCCTTCCCTTCCCTTCCCTTCCCTTCCCTTCCCTTCCCTTCCCTTCCCTTCCCTTCCCTTCCCTTCCCTTCCCTTCCCTTCCCTTCCCTTCCCTTCCCTTCCCTTCCCCTCCCTTCCCCTCCCTTCCCTCACTGCCTTGCTGTGCTCTGCATTGCATTTTGAGTAACAAGTTTTTCCTCTCACAGCTCCCTGTAAGGAACAGGTGATATGTGTTGTCCTGTAGATTCACGACTCATTTGTTTGGATTCACCCAGGCTCTGTGGATTGTTGGTTTCCACAGGAAAACTAAAATAGCTGAGGCAATTTCCCCTTACTTTTAAAGCATCTCTTGAGATTTAGTGTTTCCCTCTATCCCTGACTTAAGAAGCAGAATTCTACCTACCTAGGCTGATAAATATTGATGTTGTATTGATAATGCTGAAATTGTATTTTGCCGTAAGGATTTTAAGTAAATGTTCTTAATGTAAAACTTCAATTTATAATCTGTGTATCAGGAGAAAGTGATTAATTAAAATAATAAGCTTTTCCTTAATTATGTATAGGAGTTCCAACAATCTACTGCCATATTTTACTGAAGTAAAACACTAAAAAGCGTTTTCCACTTAATATTGATGTGGTTTTATTATCATGTTTTCTGAATTCCCTCCACACATCAAATAGCAGAGAAAATAAAATGGGGCATAAACAGTTTTAGAAAATTAATGCTATAGGGAATTTGCTGAAGGAGCTGGAAGGCCAGATTAAAACATTTTCCAGACCTGCTGAGAGCTTATCTTAAAACATGACCAAGATAATTGTTTTATTTTCCTCTCCTGAAACATCTGGAATAAGTTCCTAAAGAGATAAGAAGTGTATGCACAAAGTGCAACTGTAGCATAGAGTTACACTCCCACATAGCTTTTCATTTAATGTGTTTCAGCTACCACCTGGCCAAACAGAGATGAAAATATAGTGAAACATGTTCAAGCTCGAAGAATTGTTCAATCTTTTGCTATTCCCTACCACTCCTCACAGGATTTGTCTCCTGCTTCTTTTTCTCAAGGGCTAAATGTTGCAGGGAATCACAGTTTCTAGTCAGCGGAGTAACCACAACAAAGCTCTTCTGGAAATGAAAGCTACATCCAGCCTCTTCTGCTTTTATCTGTAAATGAAACACACTCCAGGCCTGTATCTGTTGTTGTAGGCTCTAATATCTAGGGGAGTTAGGCACCCTGTTATAAATCCCATCTTGGAAATCCCATCTGAGGAGAATTATTTCCTTATTCTTTATGATTATAAGGCATTAGCAGATAAAAGTGTTTTCACTGGGATAACCTACTTGTAGCTGAACTTTCCCTTAATGAGAATATGCTCAGTTTTCTATACTGCCTGTGATTTGCACACTGAAGATATAAGTGAAAACAGCTTGAATATACAGAAATGCTTGTATTCAAAATAAATTATAATAAATTTTAGTTTAGACACTGGTAAACTGTGACATGCTAAGGAAGTGCTTCTCAAAGGGAAAGCTGGATTGTACCTTTTTGCAACAGCACAATGATACAGTGCTGCCCATACTAGATACATCTGGTGGCAGGAGGGGGATACTGTGCTGGGGAGCTCATGAACATCTCCAGGCATTCCTTCCAGGGAAAGGACATGAATGAGAGTGATGCAAGACACTTCTTAATTCTTAAAGAAAGGAAAAAGGGAATAATTATACATTTGTAGTGAATATGGGTGTGCCACAGAGAGATAACTCACAGCTTCTTGATGCTGCAAACCTACCTGCATGAATTCTGGGAGCAATTAATGTAAAAGGGTTGTGGATACCAATGCCACTTTCTAAACAATTCTGCTGGAATTGCCCTTAGTCTGCTAAAATTTAAAATTAAAGCTGAACTGTTCCTGATTGGGGGATCTAACTGCTTTGTATGTCAGGAATCTGACTTCTGCTCTTTCAAAGAGAAAGACATGCCAGCAACAGTAAAATGTCTTGTGTCCAGTTGGAAATGACCACCAGAACTGTTGTTCCAAATATTTCTCTTGGAATAAATGCAGTTTCTGTGGCTGCCTCCTCAGCTTCTAAAACACTATGAAGAATTGAGTGAATGAGCCCAGGAGGTATACTTCAGCATCTTCTCCTTTAACCTTTTGATTCACAATTGAAAAATTAATGATAACAACAAATTCTACAGGCTTACTTTCTCTTTTTTAAGATAGTTTGTCAAGAATTGCACAAGTTTTTAAGTCAGATCTCACTGCTATTTGAAGTAAGTTTGTATTTTAGGAAAATCAGTTGCCTGAGACAAGACAAAGTATGCCTTTACTGCTTAAATGCTATCTAAAATTTGCATGTGGCCAGACATTTGACTTCTTGCTTTGCTGAGCTTTATGCTTTTTACTTGTTTGCAAGTAATTCCAAAATCAATCTCCTCTCATCTCTCCTTTCCCAAGAATTTCAAGTGAGAAAAAACCCTATAAATTCTAAAATTCTTTAGTTAATTATTTAACTATGTAGTTAAATAGTTGCATTTAATTTAATAGTTAAAATATAAAACTAACCTATTCCTTTTAGGTGACTAACTTGTCTGTTAGAAAGAAACAAAGAGAAGGAAAATATGGAGATAAGCCAGTCAGGAGTTACCAAGAGTAACAAATGTTCATACTAATGTGTTTCAGAGAGCCAAAGACAGATATTTAAATCTTGTTTCAGATCATGTGTTCTACAGATCACAAATGCAGGAAAACTCTACCTTGACTCAGGGTTTTCCTGAAAGCTAATTCCTGGATCCAAGTAGAGTTTTGACATGATTATAATTCAATCAGATGATAATGGTCCCATCTGGCAATAGAATAGCAAGTCGGCTGAGACTGATGATGACATTTTACCTTCTCCAAATTCCTCACTCAAGAGCTCAAAGGACCTATAAATTTGATATCCAGTTCTTCCTCTTCACTTCCTCACAGCACAGCAAATTTTCAGTCCTTTCCCCTATTTTTGCTGAGACTATCCTACATTTCATCTCCTGATGCATGTTGTAAAATCTCACTAATTTCCTCACTCTTCATAATCCAATAACTTTTCCCATCTTAATTTGGCAACATGATGGCTTCTTATGAGTGTTTTGACTTTTAAAGTGTTGTCTTTACTTAATTCTTAGTAGCCTTAAGTAGAGAAGGAGTTAAGTAGGAGCTCGCCTGTGTCTGTCCCAGTTCTGCAGCCCTTTCCACAGGAATGAGGAAAGCAAGACAGAGATAGTGATGCTTCTTAGGTACTGATGCAGACTTTCTCAGAGGTACCCTGAATGCCATTACTTGTGTTGTTTAGACTGGCATTTACTATCTGAATACATTAGTACCATGTGCTTAATTAAAGTAAACAGTGATTAAAAGTCTGATGATGCTTCCTAATTCAATACCAAGGTCTGTACTCACAAGATGAGACTGAGACTGCAGTTTTCTGAGGAGTGAGGTTTGGATGTGGAGTTCCTTGTCTGTGCCATTTGCCTCTTTTTGCCCATTTGGTTATTCCCACACCTTTGCCGTAAGGGAGCTGTAAGCCTTGGGAGGAGAAGGTAGAAAGGGAGAGAGGGTTCAATCCAAGCCACTTTGCTGTTTCCTTTCCTTCTAAACTACCAGCCTAAACATGCGGGTGTGTGCCTATAGAAATGGAGGAAGAGAGGGAGGAGCATGTTAGGGAAGGGCCAGGAACCTCCTAGACTGACTTCATGCCTGACAAAACTGATACCATGAAAAGATCGTATGAGGTAGAGAAGAATGCAGCATGTGCGATCTCGCATTGCTGGAGATACAAGCATCTTATCTTGTTATAGAAATGTTCAGTGTGGGATATTTGTGTTGTTGCTTGCTGTCCACCCAAATGATACACTTCTAAAGATAAAAACTTTACCAATCTGTAGTGCTCTGCAAATTTCCCTAACGATTTTTCAACAAGCTCTCCTAGGCTTTATTTTTTTGGTGTGCTGGCAGCAACAAACACTGCAGCAGGTTTTTCTGTCTGACACCTCTCGCTCGTCCTGATCACTATATTTATCGACACACAGATTTGTTTTTTCAAATCTCAACTTCAATCATACTCATTCTCTCCTCCCTGAAGATTGCTTGGCACTAATCTGGGTTTGGTTTGGTATGGGTTTTTGTTTTAATGACGCTTCAACAGAGATCCTTGAGTTTTGAAAACATAAACATCCCTTCCAACCTATCCAAAAAAGTGCCTTGGAATGTAACAGAATAATGCTCCATCTTGTAGGGTCATTTGATGGATAAACAAAACATGTACTCAGTTGATACTTTGCTGGAACTTATCTTTACATCCTTCCTTTGGCAGATTTTGTCATCCTCACTTTACTGAATATTTTATTCCTCCAGCCATTCTGTACATCATAACAGAACTGTGAGAGGAGTGTTCTCATATGTATGAAAGAATTTGATCCACAGTGCTGTTGGTTTGTTGCTGCCAATATTGTTAGGGTCTTTTTTTTCTCTGTTTATTAACTATTTAGTCAATATAAACTCATAGACTTTTAAAATTTGTAAGATATGATATACTTCTAACCCTACTTAGTTTAGATGAACATTGTATTATGAAAATTGATTTTTTTTAAGGAAAATATTATAAAAACATTTTTCATGTTGAGCCAGCAGCTCTGAATTACTGAAAAAATATAGGGGCATTTCTTCATTCAGCCTGTAGTCCTATGTCACTGTATCTGAGAATCTAGAAAGGGAGGGAGGCATTTGAAATTGATTAGGAGATTCTCTTTCTTCTGTTCTTTCTAAAGAGTTTTTGGGAAGGGGGAGAAGTGCTTAGGCTGTGGGGTTGCAAGTTCCATGTTCTTACTCCTTCAGCTTTAGGAGATTGCTATAAAGATTGCCTTCCCTGTGCTTGGTCTGGTGCCCACACTCCTGCTGTTGACACCATTGTCTGCCTACTCCTGGACTCCCCCTTATCTGCAGCAAAATGCAAATCTTGTTCAAATTATGATAGCGATCTCACACCAAGTAATAGCTATTTTGTTGCAGACCATCAGTCATGTATCCCTTGTGCCCAGTGTTGTCACCAGAGACAAAGAATAGGCAGGTCAAATCAGCTCTCTTAAAACTAAGCCACTGGGTCAAGCCTAACACTGAAAGCCTGGGTTCAGTAAACGTTGAAGCTAAGCTCAAGTTTTCCCACTTGGAAACCCTCATTCTGTGTGTGCAACAGAGAGGATCTGAGGGAAAATAGAGAATTGTAGAAATCCCTCAATGTTTGCTAGATCCATCCACAGAACCTTCTCAATAGTATAAAGAGGCTCACTGGAGAGAACAGGTTTTAGGTTCATGCAACTTGTAATGGCTAAAGTCTATTTTCAGTCTGTTGGTTTTTTTTCTTCCTCTCCTCACTGTTTTTTCCCCTGTGCAGCCAGTTTTGACTCTTGCAGTTTTATGTCTGTTCTCAGCATTGCTGACAGGGAGGTGGACACAAAGGGTGTGCAAAGGCAGGTCTTCCTACAGCACCCTCCCAAAGAGAACTTCTGCCATTCTGGGAAAATACTGTGTGCCAACAAGGAATATCTGTGTCTGCTTGACACTGTTCAATGTGGAGAAAAGTGGAGGCCTTTAGAGCTTGAAGCAAGAGGGCCAGTACTTTCCATCTAATGATGGTTTTACCCTGCTGCTTTATGAGTGGAGCCAATGTGGCCTCACTTCAGTACTTTGTAATGACAAAAGCACCATCTAAATTATTTTTTTAAAATAATCAGATATAAATTTACACCCATAAATGTAAGGGAAAAAACATTACTTCCTGCAGATCGGAATCTATTTCTCATTTGTTAATGGCTCTGTCAATGTCAGTTGATCCATTTAGCTGCATTGTGTTGTTTAGTTCATAAGGTTTTTGAAAGAATGCTGTTATCATGCAGTCTTTTAAAATAATGCCAATAATAATATGCCATTAGCAAAAGAAGAACGCCACGATTAGATCTATTCCTACCCAAAGGCAACCAGCCATGTTGATAAATTGGTGTGATCTCCTTGCTAAGCAATTGTTCAGATTTGCCTTGACTCAGTAGTCTCAGTAGTGAGTGGACCAGTAATTTAGCATCTCTCCATTTTCTGACCTCTACACCTTTTTTTCTCATTATCGAGTGAGCATGGTATTTTCCACCCACTAAGTAATACAGACAATAACTGTATGTGTCTGTCGAAAATTGGGAGATGTTAAGGATTTTTAATATATATAATTTTATTACTTTCTTCCACTGTGCGTCAAAGTTCCATGCAGAGTGCCTGTTTTTACTTAGCTTTTTTTTCTTTTTATTACCCAGAACTTTTCAACCTTGTGTGATCTCTTTAAAATTCCCTTTAGAATACATAATTGTACTCGATCAATTTGTTAAAGGCTTTTGAAGTGTTAAAAAAGCTACATTAAAATTATTTTCTTTCAGGTTTTATGTTAATGAATATAGGTGCTATTCAAAGCAAAGTCAGTGTGTCAAGGGAACTTTAACTAAAGTTATTCATACATAAACTAAAAAAGGAAACATCTTTAGTGGAGGAAAATACATTTAATGAGTAAGTGCAGCACACAATTCCTCCTTTCAAAACTGTCAGTTCATATTGAACCTCCATTCTAGATATCTTACAATTACTTTGTCAACAGAAGGTAGAGTAGTGATGGATGATACATTGGTTCTTGAAACCAAACTTTCTGTGAGTTACTTAGGCTGAAACTAAGTGCTTTTACATTCCAGTCTTATTGATGATAGTGGTTTTATATTTATCACCCTGTCATTTCAGTTGACTGTATCAGCCTCTTCAGTGCAGGAATATGGACACTAATGGAGGTGTGTCCTTAGTGCTCTAAAGGGTCACAGACTCATTCCACTAACACGTTCACAGCCCTGTTATAAGCTCAGAAATCATTTTGCCATTTTAAACAGTAATCTGCGGCTGTAGGTGTATGAGGCCTGGGAAAAACATTTTCCTACTGGTCTTTTTAGACCGTGCTACCTGTTTGACACTGAATAGGCTTCTTTCAACTTTCACTAATAATAATGTTACTATTTTGCAACCTGCCCTATAATAATCAGAATTCTACCAGGGCCTTGGGAGTCCAGGATCAGATTGCAGCATTTATTTATAAGAAATTCTGTCAAGAATCAATAATAGTCTTGGGTCTCAAGTTCCTTCTTTAATAATACTTTGATATGATTTGTCACAAGCTAGCCCACAGTATCCACCAGATTTTATTACTTAGCTTGCAGCACAGTCTCTCATCTTTGAGTCATGAGATCAGCCATGGGGAGACCTTTAAAAAGCTATATTCTTTACTGTTTGGTTATTACAGAAAGTCTATATTACTCAATAATATCTTTTATAAGGTGTGCTGTCACATCTTCACATAGATGTTTAACCTCGATGTAGATATACTGAATGCCTGGAGGCCATTTTAGTGACATGGACATTGTTTTTCATGATTGGATGCCAAATGTATCAACAAAAACAACAGAAGTTGGGCCTTATTTTCACAGCTTGGTACTTCTGACTGAATCTCATACAAACTGTCGATAGCAACTAAGATTTTATTTAGAGTGTAGAGTGTAACATTTTTATTACTTGAAAGTAGCAGGAATTCTGTGAAAGCAATTTAGATTACTTTCCACTGTAATATCAGTTCCTAAGGTTCTACTGTGTATCTCAATAAACAAGATCCTACTGTGTCACTCCCATATTGTGGTTCTAAATATATAAGATTTTACTCAGACCAGAAATTCAGATAGTTTCAGTTGGCATTTATTTATACAGATGGTTTACAAAATGAATTATAGGTATTCTTGACTTAGGGCACAATATGCTAGATTCAATGAAATTTTCAGTAAAGTTTGTTTAAAAGTGCTTTGAGTCAATACTGTCAAAACAACTTGTGAAATTCAGATGCTCATTTTCTATTTTTTGTGAATTAGGAACTGAGAAATGTAGGGGAAGATGGAGATTTGCTCCATGTATCCTGGGTGTCATTAGAGTCATGCACGACTAGTACCAGTGAAAAAATTACAAATAAACATGTTTTCATAAATCATAGGATTTTTTTCCAAATAGGAATTTAGGGAAAAAATCCTTTAATTTTAAATGCTTTTTTTATTAAAGTTTTCTTTTAATAATAGGAATGAGCTATTGTATTGGTCTTTGAATTTGAAAGTTCTTTCAATTTGCTATATAACCATGTTGTTTAGAAGACAAGGAAGCCTTTAAATTAGGGCATGGGTGAAAACTGAGTTATGTTTTTCTGGACCAGCCAAAAGACAGAACAACAATAGAAGCATATTTTTCAATATTGCTCATAGTGAGGATCTTAGAAACAAGTAGGTGTGATCATTTAATTTTAAAATATTATATCTCCCTGGTTTATAATTTTTTAAGCCTGTCCCGGTAAAACTTGAAAAGCAGGTAGGTCTTTGGGAAAGTCAGTCCTCATGTATAATAAAGCTACATGGCCTGTTTTAGCTCAGAGCTAACAACACAAACCCATGAATAGATCCATAGAGGGTTGTAATACTGATATTAAAAACAAAAATAATTTCAAGTTATTTATTAAGAGCGCACAGTAAATGCTGACTTACTAAAAGGCAATCTTGAATTGATTCTAGAAATTTCCAATGCTTTGGTTTGGAAATGTTACATTTTCATGGACTGAAGTAACTTCAAGACTGAAAATGCACATTGTTTAAGGACTTTTATCCATGAAAAGCTACTAAGATTCTTCCCTTAATAAGCATTTAATTGATAAGTGGAGATATTTCCTTCCTTTGCACGTTAACCTAAAGCAAAGAGTTTAGTTACAGATACAGTCTAAAATGTAGTAGTCCCATAATATCTGAAATACAGTATTAATTTTGCAAATTCCTCAATTTTTTTTCAGAATCCTTGAAAAGCAAGTCCTCAGGAAATATAGCAATGTGTAATATTAATTCGTAATGTTAATTTTTATGCACTCTAGTCAATTAGTTTTGAAGCATTTAAAAGATTGTTGTCTAATTATGTCTGTGATGTTTGATTTACATTGAATGGGTGAACTAGAAATATGAAAAGATACCTTTTCCAATAGATAGTTTGGAAAAGTTAATGTATCTGGAGTTCATGTATTTGTTTGCACACACACACATGCACACATATACACACATATATGTACATGAATATATCTAACTAATAACTAGTGAAGCAATTGTATTTACCTATTATCCTTTTAGAGCCATATGTTCCATAGTCTAACTTTCAAATATCTGAATAATCTACCTGCCAGTAGCATTGAGTTAGAAAATATATATAAAAAAAGTCATCAAAAAAGAAACCTGGAGTAGCTTATGGGAAAAAATGAAATGGTATAAATTAGATCTGGACTTGAACACTTCCTATGTAAAATAAAGGAGAAAAGGAATTGAGAAAGCTGTGAACCTTAGGGGAAAAAAAAAAAAAAACAAGACTGAGAAGTAGGCATTTAAACACTAGAATTAGAAATAGAGAGGTAGTGGAAATGTCTGCATTTCATAAGCTACGCTATAGTCTAACTTCATGAGAAAAAAAGACCATGTTAAGCCTAGACCTGCCTTTTCTACCTTGACCTTAAGCCCACAGGTAGAACTTGTTTTCATCAGAACAATTTGTTCAGCCTGAGCACTGCTCATTTCCATACAGCTCTTATCACTCCTCCTGAGGAACCTAGGGAAAAATGTCCATCACATAACCCAAATGCAGATGTGGCCTGTCTTACAACCCCGTTTACACCTGCCACATCCCTGCCTGGCAGGTATTTGGTTTTTTCAGTAGCCTCCTGTGCACGTGTCAAGAGAAAGGCTATCTAGCTGGCCCTCAGTGCCTGCACAAAAGGATGTGTTATTGGATGTGTTATTGGATGCACCTACAAAGCTTCCCCTTCCCAACAGGAAAACACTGTTCTTCTCTAACATGCTCTGCCAAACACGTGGTTTTCATTTCCTCAGGTTTCAGCAGTGTCCTGACTATCCCTCTAACAAGAGCATGATATGTGCTGACTTTTTGCATCATTAATAAGCAGGAAGGAAAAGAATAAAGAATGCGCCAGTTATAGCTTTTTAATTTTATAAATGCACAGTGGACATGTGCATACTTTTTACAACTAGTAGCAGAGGCAGTCTCTTCAAGATTCTTCATTGTTACTGGTTCTGGAGACCCTTGTGAAGATACAAAACTAATCAGACTACCTCAGATCCTGTCTGAGTCTTTTTTCCTTGACTTTCTTGCTATTTTTCTTTTTTCCTTGTGATTTAGCAGTCAATTCTGAGAAGCCATTGGCTATTTTCATAGTCAGTTAGCTGTAACATAATAACAGATTCTGTAAAACCCCTCAAAATTCAAAGCCAAACAACATGCATGGATACTAATTGTATGAGCTTGATGATTCTGTGAAATGTATTGTTTACAGGCATCATTAGTTTTATTGGTAGCAGGCCAACTGTGGCAGAGATCTATTTGGCGTGTGATAGGAAAGCAAAGGAAAGTGTTAACTTGGGTTTTGATCTTATCAGCTTCAATCACTTCCATAAATCTGTGTTCTAGAAATGCATCTAAGTTTGTCCTAACTTTCCTGGGAAGCCCATATTTCCCTCTAGTCCCATCAAAGTTCACTTTATTAACCCAGGAGTTATAGGTTTCAGCAGAAATAAATTCTTTTAGCAGCAACAAAATGTACTTGTCAGGCTTTCCACCAGATTCTCTGAAAATCTCATTCTTTTGTGTAGGAGCCACATTTTGTATGCTTACCTCTGGCAGCTGCTCTTCTGCAGTACATTTGCCATCTCCTGCACCCACTTCCACACCTGTAATACTCAGGTGTTCATCAGCTTGTGTTTGTATTCCCATCACCCCACTTAAGCATGCAATTCACAGGGACCAAAGGAAATGGTTGCCATTTTTTTTGAACAGCATTAGGACAAAATAAAAACAAGCAGAGAAAAATACAGATTTTATACTCCTGAACATTTGCAGGAGTATTGAATGTTGAGGGAGAAAACAAAATTTGATTTACTATTGAGGAGAAATACTAAATCCTGCATACTCATCTTGGCTTTCAGTTGAGCAGAATAAACAGTCTTGGTTTAGATAATGGCTTGTTTGCAGTTCTGTTCTGGTTATGCCTTGTGGAAGTATTCAAATTCTCTTGCTTAGAAGTATAAAAATACCTTTGAAAGGGAGATCTTCCTGAGCAATCTTCTGATTTGCTTCTTAAGCAGATTCACCTGATTTGGCCAGATCTGTTAACTGGTCTTTTGATGTTTTCTTAGGAGGGTGTCTATGTTATGTTTATAAATGTTGCATGTATATCTCTGTAATCCTTGTATGGCTTCTAAAAGGCTATTTCAGAGTTAAATCAGCTGTTCTGGCCTTAGATCTGAAGAACAGCATCAGTTCACAGGTTTTGAAAATCTTGGTAACAAACAATGGCTCATAACTTTTGAATATTTACTTTGTCTTACCTGAACCAGGAGCTTTGCGATGAGAAGATGAAACTTTGGCCAGGATTGCAAGGAGACACTTTGAAATTAAGAAGTTGAAAGGGATTAGAGGGTAATCCTTTGCTGAGCATCTGATTCCCAACAGAACAAAGTGGGGGAGTGAAAAAACACCAAAACAAGGAAACCTAATTTGAGCTGTTCAGTCTCCTGAAACTAAGTTTAGCTGTGTCTTGAGTATTCTTATATTTCTAGAACCTCTTTTTTTTTTTCTTGCTATGATATTCTTGTAGCTAATTCCATTTCTTCCACTGAACATCATGATGTCATGGTCACAGAGGGAATGGATGGGCACATCTACATTGCATTGTGCTGTAGAAAGCAATATAGCTACAGCAGCATGGGGCTGTATACTTCCAGGGCTGAATTCCCTCCAGAATATAAGAGAACTCATTTAAATTTAGCTCCAGGACCTATATATTGCTTTACACTGTTCTATGAGAGAAGGTAAACCTGGTACACCCTGCTGGGATTAACAGGGTTGATAATCAGGCATTTTGGTAACAGTGCCAGCTCAGTCTCAAAGTTTCATTGTAGGAGCTGGAAGATTTGTGAGTTCAAGTTGGAAAGAAATGAGACTGGAAAGAAGTGAAAAGGACATCTTCATCTCTGAGCTACAATTGTGAGTTCTTGGGGAGTAAATTCAATGCACTGACTTTGACCTGAAATGAAGATTATTCTTGTGCTTACTCTGCTGCGTGATGATCTTGCATTTGTTCACCATACAGAGAAACATGGCAATTCCTAATTGCTCCTGAAAGGAAATCACTGTATTAGAATGCTAGAAGTGCAGCCCTGGAATGTGCATTTCCAGTAACTCGTTCATTAGCACTGAATATCCAAAGAAGGAACATGCTCACTGCATGCTGACAAACTCAGGCCATTTGGCAGGTTCTGAGGTTTTTCAGAGGCTGGCATTGTGACATGGGCTGAGCTTTTAACCTTGCCCACAACATTAATAAAATTTAAACTGAAAGAATACATACTCCAAGCAGGGCATGTTCCCAAGTTTGTGCCAAGGTCTAAGCCGTGCTGTACCTCAGGACTCTGAGCTCTGAAGTGCTTATTAATTTTTCCCTGTAATTCCTAATAAAATTGTATTGCTATATGAAAGCAACAAGGGCCTCTCTGATAATTTGCCCTCTGCAAGTTCAAATCCATGTTAGTGAAACGAATTGTCTGCCTTATATTTCAAAAGTAATGAATTCACATTCTGTTGGGATTGAGATTTTATTAGAAATTCTGCATATCTTCTCCTCTTATATTTATGGGTCAAATGGATCATTATATTGATTGATCAACACTTAATTTGTTATTATCCATAAGTGTACAGCAAATAATGAAAATACCCTGTCACTTTGTTCAAGAATCATCTAAAGTGATGGTAATAAGATACTTTTCTAATTATTTTTTTGCATACACGTAGATGAACATTGTATATCTCTGGAGCTTTGGCTGACCACTCAAACATCTGGTAGGAAAAGCTGAGTAATAAAGTAAGTCATATATGTGTGTGTGTATATATATATATATATACATATATATATATATAAATAAACAATATACAGGGCAGTAGGGTTTATGGTAATGCTCCTCCAAGTTAATCATCTTCAGCACAGCAACAAACTTTTGATGCTATCAGGCACCTCTGTTCTAGGAATTAGGTCTACTGTCTAGTTGGAAAGAGCAGAGACTAGGAATTTTGTTGTATTTATTTATATTTATTGATTTTTTAAAGTTAAAACTGATTCTCCTGGACTTGTTAGGCTCATTTGCTCCTAACTTCCACTGACTGACACCCATAAAATGTAGGGGTGAAATACAGCATTCAGTCCAAGTAATGTATGCATACATATGTATTATACCATTAGTCACGAGACTTGACAGAGACACACTGGGCCTTGTTTTCAAACATTCTTACTGCATAGAAATCCAATTTAAGCTTACGAAAGCTGTATAAAACCATGTTCCTGAAAACTGGGAGCATTTTTCCTAGTGAGAGTAACCAGCATTTACCATTAAGAAAACATATAAATTAATTGTTCTGTGTCTCCATTGGCCTAAATACTTCCTAAAGTAGGAATACTCTTGTCATGATGCAAAGCAAAACTGAAAAGAAAAATTTTTTTTTTTTTTTTTTACCGTCACAGTCATCTTATATGGATCAGAGTTAAATGCATTATAGATTAAAATTATTGGTTTATATATTTTATGGATAATGCAGAAAGTCTGCATCCCAATATATATAATGTATTTTTTTTCTATTGAGCTGGTCTACAGGCATGCCCAAATTATACCACAATGGGTTGTTCATGAACAGCAGCACCAATGCATCTGATGTTTTTTGCAAGTTGCCTTTACCTCTGCACAAAACCAACTCACTGTTCTTTACTGAGTATATTCCATGATGTGCTATCACGTGAGACTTGTAATTACTTCATGTGTCTCATAAATCCCTCCACAGTAACCTTGACTAATTACAAGTGGGCAAGCAAACGTATTGTGGTTGGCACTGAGCTCCTCACAGACTGGCCACCTGAGAGGCCAATAGCCCACAGAATTTTTAAATTCTCTGTTGAAACCTTTCTTCCATGGAAGCACCAATTTGACTCTTTACTACCCAGGTGCCCGTTTTCATAAAACTTATGGCACACTTTATGGACTTACAGTCTCTAGTTTTGCCCCCTCCTTAAAGGGGGGGAACTGACAGATGGGTGAAAGAGCAAACAGTGCAATGTTGTGTATTTTATCCTTTGAAAACCAGGCTATAATGACACAGAAAACTTCATTCACAAAGCTATGAAATATCAAACAACACTCACAAAGTTATGTGACAAACACCACTCACAAAGTTATGAAATACCTTATAAATATGAAATATCTTATAAATATAAAAGGTGAAACTCTGATTTATGCCAATAATCTCTTCAAGCACTAATGTTTGTCTAATGGATTCAGCTACCAAAAATTATTGCATATGCTACAGAAAGCATTATAATTTGAGACTCACCTGTGCCATTATATCAAAGCTAAAATTATTCCGTGAGACTTTGGAACATTCTATGTTGGTTGATACTATGTACTTTTAACTAAAAGCTTCTCCTTTCACTTACATCAACAGAAGTGGAACAATTAATGCTTCAAAATACAAGAGAGGCTTTTGTTCTTGTTTAAATTTTTGTACCTTAGCTTGAAAGGTATCTTGAGCTCCTTTGAAGTTTCCCTTTAATATACTGCACCCAAGCCACTCCTTTATAAGAGCCTCATTTAACTTTCACATTTTAAAGATCTTTCAATGCAAGCCCAAATGTAACAAAAGAAAGTGATAATTGTTGAAACAGAGTTGTTAAATAGTGTAGACATTGAATCTTATGGAAGCCACATCCTGGAAGTATCTTGTGCAGCTCTGGCTCCAGTGTATAGCTGGCAGGTAGGTCACATCGCATAGGATTTGCTTCATGCTCTAGACTAATGTTTTCTTGAATTATTAATCAAGTTTAATAATTCACAGAGACCCCAATTCCACAGAGCTTGTGTGGCCCTTGCAGAGAGCCCCACTTGCTGCCAGTAGCGTTCCCTCAGAGATCTGCTTGTGCAATTCTCAGGCGCGTGCCTAAACGCCAATTCTGTAACTCAGGATTAGACTTCTGTGGCTTTCCCTGGGCATCGGATCAGACTGTGCATCCTCTGGTGGAGGACTGGCTTTTCTCCTGCCTGGATGTGAAAGCAGCTACCACCCAGCTGAGAGGGACAAGAACAACAACTGAAATGCTGATTTCAGATTTCACTGAAGCCCCTTAGGACTGCAGGCAGAAGGTCAAGACACTCAACACTGCAGAGTGCAGGACTGTTTGCAATCCACCCTGATTAACTGCCCTGGCACACCCGGTGACTGTACAGCAGGAGTGTTCCTGCCCAACAGCAGGGTATGAAATAGAGCCTGCAGAAGGTGGGATTGGTTTTGTATCCCCATTCAATTCCCTGAATTCCTTGAGAGTAGTTCATGATAGTCAGTGAACAGTTTATTTAATTTACCCTATTAGAAATGGGTCATTTCAGATTTCTGATGTCTGCCTGTCTTTGAGGCTCTGGTGCTGTCATCAGACCCCATTGTGAGTGAGCAAATGTTGATGTCATACCATGGTTTATGAGTCATATATCATGTCTATATTTCATCTTGGTTTTGTGCTGCTACACAAACCTAGTGTTGTGGGAATTCACACCATTTCAGACCTCTGAAAGTTTAATTCTCATGCACTACATACTTATTTTCTTTCTTTCTGAACTGGGTCAGATGTCCCTTTCTGTAATAATTTAATTAACACTTTGGAATAATGATGCATTAATTAATGCCAGATTACAATGAAAATGCTACAGAATTACACTTTATATCAACATTAATGCAAAATGAGTTCCTCCTGGATAATATTTCTTACAGAGAATACAAAAAGAGATAATACTAATTAGGCCATCAATTTAAATTTACCATAATTTCAATCCATGTCACTTATCTGTTCTCTAGCACAAAACCTTCTGTTCTACCATACACTTTTTGCTGCATTGATATTGGTATGGCAGCCAGACTGGGAGTAATTTCCTATGGACAACCTTACACATTATAATACACTTCTGTACTGTACTCCTGGGTTTGGTGTCTGCATTGTGGAGGATTGAACTTTAAAAATCACATATAAGTTTAAGAATGTTCTGACACAGATCTTCGTTGGGTAGAGAAACTTCACTGGCCAAATAACCCCCTCACCAGAGGCGTAGGATTTTGTGTCGTGTGTGGCACATTATTAGTCTGAAACACACAGTCCAGGTTACTCTAATTCTTCCTGGCATGGCCCAGATTTGCTGCTGCAAATGCAACATCTGCAATGTCATTCTTTTGTGAGCATTATTATTTTAACTGCTTCATACCAGAATGTTAGGCAAATAAGAAATCAAGCTTTCTGCTCCCAAGAAGTTTCAGTCCAACTATGTAGTTCCACATTGAAGAAGAAAAATGTTTTTTTAAAAGCGTATCTGATCTCACTGCACTTTGGTGCTTTTTTCTTTATATGACCATCACCTAGATGCTGCCTTTTGTGCAGATAAAAAAAGAGGATTAAAAAGACAATTCTGAAATGCAAAGCATGAAAAAAAATTAGCAAAGATGATTCAGTTTCAATGACCAACCAAAGCTGCTTGCTTTCCTCCCCACCCCGACTCTGTGGCAGTCTGGTGGAACCTGCTGGGTCACCAGAATTGCCAGGTCCTTGCTCTCCCACGACCTGTCCTAGGACCAACAGAGAGCCAAAGACAGAGATCGCTCAGGCTGGCTTGGAAGTCCTGATGTTCATTTGGAATTCCCAAGGTGTGCAGGAATTTACCCCTTCTGTCCAGGCCATGCAATGAAAAGTAGTCAGGGATCTGAAGTCACGTCAGTACCAGCACAGGAGGACTTTGAGAGTTCTTCACACACTGTAAATACACTTGAAATTATAATAGGATTTGTTTTGTTTTGTTTTTACAGACTGCAATTCTTTCAGAATTTGCTGCATGATGGATTTTAATGTATTTGGGTATTTTTATTCCAAAGACAAAGAACACCAAATTCCTAAATTCCCTGTGAAGCTGAATCATTGCACATCTCTAGTTGCTTTCTTCAAAAACTCAAATATCCTTCTTTATAGAAGTATTTTGCTCAGTAGATTTTAATGGGATGCTTTTATACTAGACATTTTTACTAATTTTATTGTATAAAGTTGAGTGATTTATTTCAAAACAGAAAATGGTGTTAGAATCTGTTCACCAACCAGGGAAATTAAAGAAGCATTTGCCACTCAGCAGATCTGATCAGGAGAGTAGCTGTGAGGAACTACAAAGCAGTGGCAGAGTTCAAAGAAAACAAAACCCAACATAAATGATTCTGCTTTATGGAAAAGTGTTCCAGCCTGCATAATAGCCCAGGAAATTATTTTGTTTGTGTATCTTCAGAGGGGGCCATTCTTTTTTGACAGACATTCTGAGTGAAATGTATGTCATGTAAAGAACAAGGCGGTATCCAGTGAAATGACATAGCCCTAAACCAGGAGCTGTGGGGGATTTGACCATGACAAAACTACAGGGCATTCTGCACCAGAAGAAATTTCACATATTGTACTTTGGCTTTAGCATACTGCTTTCTCTGGAGAGCTCCATTCTGGTCTCTCTCTCACTTGGGCAAATTGAGTTAATGCACTACCTCTTCTCCTTTGCAGAATTTATTTGAAATTTAGAAAAGGTCAGATATGTAAATCTGTGTGATTTGTTTTATGAAACTACCTCTTTGTTTGGGACAGTTCACTATAACTGTCCATCAGTGTGCAGGACTGTTAAAAGAATATGGATTTAGGAGTGATGATGTGAGCAGATTTTTGAAAATATGAAGAAAATTAATTTTTCTAGGAGCAGTCTATTTAGGTAGAGGAACAGACATTTTTAAGAACTACTCACTGAGTAAGCTCTCATCATTAGATGGGCTTATAACTGGGTGCAGAGTAGACAGTGTACTGGAAAAACTATGCTAACTAGTACATGAACTGAATTGATGTTGATCCATCTTCTGGAATTAAGAAATCTTACAAATTTTTTCTATCTGTGACTTCTGAGAACTGGCAAAGAATGCTTTTTGTAGCTCAGGACTGAAGCCAGTATAATAAAACAGCCCTGTATAGTAAACCAGCTTCGTGCAGAGGGAGGATTTACTCTGTGCCAATCTACACTGCTTTCCCATCCCAAGTGTATTAATCCCTTACTTTCAGAAGCAATGAAGTGTATTCAGCAAAACATAAAGAAAAGTGAAGAATCTTTTTAGATTTCATATGTAACATCAACAAGAAACTAATTGGATTAAACACTCTAGTAAAAAATACCAGACTGTTCCAGACTTTTTGTTGAGGTTGCCCATATTCAGTATGGAGGTTTTTTTCTGTTTAAGTATTCACATTGTATTTTTTGTCTCATTAACTTCTATGGTCCCAAAATGAAGAACTTTTAATCTTAGTCTTTTAGATGATCTTAAATCTTCATTGCTAAGAACTGTATCTCAGAGATCCAAATAAAGTAGTTTAGCTGGACAGCTGATGGTGCTGTGTTTAGCTGAAACTACAAATATGTATCAAATAAGTGTCTACAAATGAGTATCTACAGTGGACAAAAATAGGGTTTGATGCCTCCCTTGCAGATGACACTGTTATAGAACATAAAAACCTAAATGTGCAGATGTCAGAGTTAACTTCAAGCATTTTAGTATCCACATATTTAAGTACTAGGCTTTTTTTCTGGCACATTTCCAGCCTAAAATCAGATGTGAAATACTTGTAAGGTGGTGGCTGATAGAGGATTTCAACAGCTTGTCAATTTTAAATTTACATTTAAGGCTTCTGCAGAACATCCTTCTTCTATAGCAGCACCAATGCATTGGTAACACCTGCCTCTTTCCAGCTGATCACACCTGTTGACATTTAAATGCATTAACAAATCAACTAAAAACCTTCTTCTGGTTCTTTTCTATCTGTGTTAGAACTGGTAGCTCTGTGCATAATAAATTATGATATACAATGTATTCCTTATGTAAATTAATTTTATTGAGTACCAAACATATTTCTGGTCATATTACTTAATGATCCCTCTAACTCAGGAAGGATAATACTAAGAAAACTGTTCCACAGATATAGGTAACTTTTGTATAATACCATCCTTAGTCTTGTGAGTGATGTGTATTTAAATTTTGTCCAAGAAAAGTAAGAAAGTTCATGCTCATATTGACTTTCTGTCGTTAGGTCTATGGAGGAGAAGAGCTCTAAAGCTGACTTGGAAGGTTACACTGGTAGCCAGAAAACATGGGGCCCTTACCACAGTGCTGGATGGAGGAGAACAACACAAATAATATCAAGCTGATTCCAGAAGGACAATACATCTGCAGGAAGTGGGGCATGGATTCTGAAAGTGAGAGAGCCACCCTGATGCACCCTGAGTTTGCACATCCTCCATCTGGATGGCGAGAATTAATCAGGACAGCGCCGCACTGATGATGCGATGGTGCTGCCAGTCCTGCTGCATCCTTGGTACGTGCAAGTGTGGTTGGAACTCGGTCAGAAGTCACTGCACAGATGTTTGTCAAAGCCAAGACAAATATTAATAACACCAGAGTTATAGACTCAAATTTTTCTAGTGAAACCTTTAAAAATCACTACTCACATTCATCAGAGCTATATTACATAGATTGGCTAATGACTATTGAACATTTGAAATAGCTAAGTTGAAATGCAATGAATAAAAACTGTAAGAATTGGAGAATGTTGAATAAATTCAAAGAAATCATCAAATCATTATAAGAGATCTGCTTATGGATATTTAGTAAACAATAGTTTTCTAAGTTATTTGCTATAAATTGTTGATTCATTTCTAATAAGTATCATACAGTATTAATGGTATTTTTATTTCAGCTCCTAGAACATAAAAAAATCTGTAGAAGCTAGCTGAGAATTTTGCAAGTGTGTCTGAATGCCAAATCAACTGAGGTAAGTTGGAGTTTATGTCCCTGAACATATTGTACCTTCAGTGGATAAGGCAGGGCTTAAATATAGATTGAAAACCACAGGCTATTAAGTATCTAGGAATATTTTACCTTATGGAGTTGAAGTCTACAACTAAACAAAGAGGTAATGTGAAAGACAGTGAAAAAAAAAATTGCTGTGTGGTCTCTGCCACATAGTGTATTGTGTGGTGGAAAAGGCTGAGAGCCATAAGAGAGATATTGGGACCAAACCTGACATACTGTATACATTAAACATCTTGCTATTTACCGCCTGAGAAATGTTCTTTAAGGAATTTGTGGGCAGGTTAACAAAAACTTTATGGCATTATAGGAAGCCCAAAATCTGGGATGAAAATGCTAGTGTTAGCCAAACTTTTAGGTGGAGCAAATTTTCCAGAGCTACAAAAATATTGGGTTTTTTGTGTAGCTAAGGAAAGGATGCCGTGTAAGTGGATCTCAGCCCATTTGGATAGCCTCTGAAAATGCACAAACATACTTTTTCATTTGTTCTCATTAACACGGGTGAACTGAAAAGAGCTGCATGCAGTGCTGAAAGCTACGGCTAAGTAGATTTAAAATCATAAAGAGAATGCAGGGAAAACTACACAGTGGAAAGACAGGAAACCCTATGAAACAAAACTAGTGTAAGATTTGTTTTGAGGTATTTTCATTTTTATGTGTCAAGGCCCTGGCACCACCAGCCCTCAGAGCTCCGTGGCGCTGCCTCAGTCCCGGCCTGCCCCGCCTGGGCCCAGCCCTGCCCTGCCCAGCCCAGGGTGGGACCAGCCGTGGTGCCGGGCCAGGCGCTGCCACCCCGTGGGGCTGCCATGCTCGTGTCCCACGGAGGCCTGGGCAGCAGTGCTGCCTGTTGTAGTGCCAGTGAAGGTCAGAGCCATGGAACGGCGCCTGCTGCCGTCTCATCTCCTTGTGAAGCCGTGTTGCCTCAGGCCGGAGCTCCAGGCATTGCAGTCACAGCCTCTCTGCAGACAGTGAGGGACATACTGTGAAAACTGCTCTGCTTCTCCACCAGGACCGGCACAGAGGCGTGGTAAGTAAAACACAGACACTGGCTGATTTCTAAGGGGCCCGAGTCAAGGCCCTCAACTATGTATGTAATGACTTCCCATAACCTCTGCTCACTTCAGTCTTCGCAGAGTTGCCACTCATGAGCACCATGAGCACCACGGCCTTAAATGCTGAGGGGAGGCAATGGAGGAGGGTCCCGCAGTGAATGCAAAGGAGGTGAAGTGTGCTGCCTCACTCCTGCTCCTTTGGCTTTGATTAATGGGACAATAAACACCCAGGAGTACTGCCAGGGAGACCTCGAAAGATGTGGACAGATGCTTGTCTTTGGCTCTTCAAAGGGCATTTACTACCTTAAATATTCCATGATTGTAATTTTCATTGAGGTTTGGTGGCTCTATTCCATTTGTATGGGTATCCAATTACAACTCAAATATTTGCACTTGACAGCAGTTTTAGACTACATAGTTAAATGAAAAATGAACCAAATGCAGTACATACTTTAATAACAATCAGTCTTAAGAGAATTTTTTGAGGAACAACTTCTGACCCACCAGGATTATTAAACATCCTGTAGCATTTTTTGTAAGATTAGTCACAGTGTCTTTCTGAAACTCAATTTATATTATTACATCCTGCCTCCATAAATCACCCTATGGTATCAACTGAATATAGTATTCTTCTGTCACATATTGTTGTAGAAAGTTAAAAAACTGTCGTGTTCCACATCAGAAATGGATCCAGTTTGCTAGAATGTAATGCAGTTCTATTACAAGATTTGGAACTTTCTGTTATTTTACAATCTAGTACATTTGCAAGAGAATCCATTATTTTTTCAGTGCTTCTTGGTGTTCTCATCTATATCAATGACTGTAGAAATGATAGGTATCAGTATTTTGCAAAGACACTAATTTCCAAAGATTTTTCCCTAGGACTGAACACAAAGGAAAGAAAACCATACATTTCAATTTGCACCACCAAAGAACCAAATTTCTAGTTTTTCAAATGTGATTATTTACTTAATGCATTTTGTTTCTTGGCAAGTCTTGCAGATGATGCAATAAATGTCACTCCTTCCTTTTACTCACCATCAAGCAAACAGATCATTTTCCTCCTTTATTCTTTTCTTTAGACTGAGAGGAAAGCCAGGAGCCCTGCTCCTCTTGATTATTATATATCTCGTATGTTTGCCAGAATGGGGATATAAACCCAGTGCTCTATCCAGATTCCAGTGTGAATAATTACATTCTGCCTACCTAAATTCCCACAATGATTTCATTTGGGTACAGTATATTTGTTAATTTCCTGCTCTTGGGCCTGTTTTGGCATCTATTGAAGTTAATGGAAAGTTCTCAAAGAACTTTCTCAGAGTTCTTCTCTGGTGAAGGAAAATGTCCATAAACTGTGGAGGAATTCTGTTGTGGTATTAAACTGCCTGAGTGGACATAAGAAGAGTTGGATCTTATTATAGATTTCTTGCACTGCCCATCTTTACCAGTTTGGAAAACTCTTCCCATTTCATCAATGTTATCTGCATATTCAAGATATAACACATCTGCATATTCAAAATATAACATATTTTTTAGGTGTTCTTTTGTAGACATATTATCTTATATCTGTTAAATTTACAGATATTATGGTTGATCCTGGTGCCACTGACTTTTATGAAGATCTTTCTTTGGACTTTAATGAGGATATCTAGGTAATATCTGAAGATGAGTAGAGGATAGTAGCCTTCTGATGTGTAGAAATTCTGTTTTTTCAGGCATCTGTGGATGTCTGGAATAAAAAGAAATAGAAAAGCTGTTAAAAAATTGAATTAAAGTCTTTTGAACCCCAGATTAAACTACAATACTCTACAATACTGTATGGTACTTCACCAAGACGTGCAGGCAGTTGCAAGTAATTGCTGCTTTCTTAGCAAAATTTGGAATTTTTCCAAAATATATTTTTGCTTTTTCTAGAGATAAAATGTACAGTTTTTGAACCCTTCTCAATTGTCTCTAGGAAGTTCTTCAGAGGATAAAAAGAGAGCAACCCAAAGCAGAGGCAGACCAAATTGTAAAATTAATTCAGACCTGAGGTTTCCTAATTCTTTATCAGGCCCATGTTTGATCAGAATTTATTTTATTTAGAATTTTAATAAAGCGAGGGTCACATCTATTGAAACTAGATGACTCCAGGCTGGAATATATTTGATATTGTTTTTCCCATCTTCTTTTCTCTCTACAATTATTCCGTTCACTCTCATTCTTGGGAATTTTGGTCATATTCTCATGAGCCAGACCCAGGCTGGGGCAGGACACAGACCATCTCTTTATTCCTCCAAACTCTGTGTCATATAAATTTAACCTTGGCCTGAGCTACTGGCATGAAAACTGCCTGTATTATAAATATTATAAATATACAACATTCCTTTCCTTTGTCCTTAGACAAAACTGGGAGCAGGGCTGGTGTAAGTGGTGACAGCATCACACCATTTCTCAGAAACTAGCAGAGGAATTCTACAATGAGAGCCGTGAAGATAATCTCAACAATTTAATGTTGTGATTCTTACTGTGGAGTTGGAGGTCATCTTAATTCAAGAGCAAAACCAACAGTCTTGCAGTGTCATGTACAGCATTTCTAATCACTCAAAAATCCTCTAAGTCAGAAATGTGGTACAGCTAAGCAAAAACCCTTCAGACAAGAAAGATGCTTTTATTTTATTTAATTTGCAAATGTTTCTGCAGCTTGCTAGCTTCATAACCCAGGGCAAGTTTAATTAAAGTCAATGAAGCAGTTTAGAGTGAAGAAGAAATCAGCATTAGAAAAAGTGTTGATTGTTTCGTAATTATGCAATGGACTTTCTCTGTAATGGATTCTTGCCTCTTTAACTCTAGATAAAGCCTGATATCCAATGTAGACAGGAGACCTGGGAAACTCCTTACTAAAATTTCCTTACTAGTTGCTTACCTAGTTACCTTAGCATCCTTGTGACATGATGGATTTCATTGCTTTTTGTCAGCTGTTGGACTAAGTGGGCATTATCTTCTGAAGATTGTAACAACAAAATAGTGTACCATGCAGGAAAGTTTGCGTGTACAGTTTGAAAATATCTCAGTCTATTAACCTTTTATTCAGCAAATGAGCCTGTATGATTCAGTTTAAGTCTCCAGATTCAGCCTGAACTGAGAAATTCCAGTGAACATGGAGAATTTTAGAGGCTGCCTTGAACCTACACATGGTCTCAGTAGGATTTGTTTTTGACGTGGCTGGACACTTTGCCTACAAGTGGCACCCCTCTTACCCTCAGTGGGTAAGGATCTGCCAGCTGTGTATTCCCTCAGTTTCCCAGAGGGGCTGTGGATGCCCCATCCCTGGACATGTTCAAGGCCAGGCTGGAAGTGTCTCTGAGCAACCTGGTCCAGTGAAAGGTGTCCCTGCCCATGGCAAGGAGGTTGGAACTATGTGATCTTTAAGATTTCTTCCAGCCCAAACCATTCAATGATTCTATGATTCCTTCCCAACATCTACAGACTTGATTATTATGTGTAAGAGTAAACAGGAATTTTGACTTTTTGTTTTTCTGTCATTCATTATGTGGCCTCTGTCTGTTACACCATTCTTTGTTTGGGCTGTCTCGGTCTCTTTCATCTTTGCACACTGGGATTTTCCTTTAGGCTCCCATTGTTTTCATTGCTCATATCTAGACATTTCTACTCTAGAGAGAATAAGATCAAAATTCTGTTTGAGTTTCAACTCTCTGTCTCTCTTACTCCCAATATTTTAATCTGGAAGATGTCTGTTTAAAGCAGAATAGATTCCACAAAATTACTACAATAGGGACAATCTCACTGCTGGCTTACTTGGTGCTAGGGCTGAATAATCCCTTTCAGAGACAATGAATGTGGTGCCATCAGCCAACTCTGACAGAGGGTGCTGGTGAGCATTAATTTTGTTGCTGGTGGTTTTATGAAACAAAATTCTGACTGTTGAGAGTTAGACTAAGCTAAATGAACTTAGTTTGGACAGACCACTGCAGGGGCTGGAATGGCTCTTTGCAATGATTGGAGCTTGATTTAAAAAGCAGCATTCAGAATGCATATTCCATATCTAAACCACTCAGTGACTTTTATTTGTTATTCAGACTGGCACTCACTTACGTGAAAATTATGTCTTTAAATTGGAAACAATATTAAGTAATTAACATAAATATATCAACTCCAGCAACAAGCTATTGTAAAAGTAACACAAGATGTAAATTTGGGAGGGCTACTAATGAGGTGGATCAGTGTGCTCTTGAAGCCTGGGCCAAGGATGCTGTTGATGGCAGGTAGAAAATCGTGTTCACAGCTGTAAAACTTACAGGCAGGGCCTTACCATTCCAGGTTCTCCAGAGGAAGCCAGGTCCTTGAAGAACTGTAGATTTCAATTATGTTCCTTGCTACAGTTTTTCTTTGGTTGCTTGCAGTGGCTATTCTTCTTTTCCAAATGGGTACAAATGTGGGCAGTGAATCATGTTTGGGTGTCCTGTCACCAGGGATCACTGTGATCACTCGGCAGCTAATGGTGCATGGGCTGAGCACAGCATCACCATTCCAAACCAGCCCAACTACTAAACAAGAGAGGCAGTGAAAGGAGAAACTCCTGCTGATAGCAGGAACTTCTGTTTTATCTGAGAATAATTTACTGAGAAGGTAATTGGTGAATTCCCAATGGGAAAAAACTTGATTCTGACTGAGCATAGGTTACCAAATGTACCATCATAAAGTAATTGATTTTGTGATATATCAGGTAGGGACATAGTTGAGACTATTGAACTTTTCACTTAGGGCCTCAGGGTGAACTTGAACCAAGCTTCCAAAGGTGAAGAACCAGTGCTTGACATGTGCAGGGTTTTGCACTCTTAACAGCCTCTTTAACTTTCATTTTTTGCTTTTACCAAGATCTAGATTTGCACAGAGTCTCATTAAGATGAGTTGTCATTGGAGATAATCACCAAAGGAATGTGTTATAAAAGGAGAAAAAAAGTATGTCTAGAAAGTCTGAATAATTTTTTTATGCTGTTGTTTTAGTGAAGAGGCTTTGGATGCTGATAGAAAAGTTACTATAGCTATAGGGCACATTTAATTGCATTTTAGAAATTTCTTTTAATCCAGTAATAACAAAAAATTAAATCAGTGCTGACATTTTTTTGTTGCCAGAAGAAGGTAGTAAAAGGGTAAAGAAATAATTGTTAGTTCTGAGAATATAATTAGCAACTTTAATGCTTTAATCTAAAAAATGCATATTTTGAGCCTGGGTGAATGATTAAAGAAAAGATATTGAAAGCCTTTGAAATTTCTAACTGTTTGTTTTTAATTGTAAATTATGATCACTATAATTAGCTCATTTAGTACATTTATAATGTAAACAAATATGAATATACAGAACTTCAGTGATATATTTCAGGGCAAATAAGAGCAACATTGTGACCCTGGGCTCTATTTATTAAGCCTTTCTTTTAGTGTTTGGCACTGTTTCATTCTTTCATACCATTTCCCCCCCTTTTTTTCTAGAAGATAAAAGAAAGCCGTACATAATATTTGCAGGTCTCTGCTGAGGTCTTAATGCATCTGGAACTACACCGAAGAAAACACAGATAGAAATCTGGTCTTTTTGGGCTCCATTTAACTCTGAAGCTTTCTTAAAGCTGGAGTTTTTATCATGTTAGAAAATAAATATTGCATATTTTCTTAAACACTAGGCTGTTAATACTGAGCAATTAGATGAACTGAATGTAATGTTATTTTTCAGGTAGACTTGCTATTTCCAGAGCTAGCTATCTGCAGAAGTGCAGTGGTCTGATACTGCCTGTGCTGTTTCCTGGTGATGCACTTTGTGTAGCATCCTGGGACTAGGTTTCAGGAATCTGCTGCTTTCCTGATACACTGCTGCCTGCCACATCACAGTAACACAAACAGGAGCCGCCTGCACAAGGCTGCCTGCATGCTAATGGAAACATTTCATGAGTAACAGGATGTTATTCCCGCACCAAGTTCAAAGATTAAAATTTGGGGTTTAGTCTCACCATTATTTTTGTAAAAAGACGTCTTTTGTTACATTTCCAGAGCTCAGTTATCACGCCGTGACACACTGCATCCAGTTCTGATAAGTCATGGAAAGTTATGATTAGTTAAGCTCCTTATGAATAGAGAAGGCTTCCCTGAAGGTTGAAACTGGGCTCTAACTTGAGATTTTAAATCATTGTTGAAGTGTTTTGACTAGGCTGCCTTTGTGTACACTAAACAGTTTAAGGTTACTTTTTAATCCAGTGGTGCCTGTTTTATGATGTTCACTTGGTACAATTGAATGCTGTTCAGTTCATCACTGCCAGCTGTCTCCTTGGGATCCTCTAGTAACTAAGTTGTTTAATCTCAGAGGAAGGAATTGTCAATAACAAGCAAATAAGAACTTTTCTGCTGAATTTTCAAGACTAAAAAAACCCTCTTCTGTCATATCTCCCTTATACTGTCTTGCGAGGGTTAGTTGCTCTGTTCTTGCGCTGTGGGCCTGCAGGAGTTAAATGTTTATAGCATGACACAAAGGTAGAAGAGGTACATATTGCAGCAGTGTATTCACCATATTCTGTGGATATTTTTGAGCTGAAGGAAATAAGCTCTGGTTATTACAGCTGTCACGGTGACATCTGATCCTTCAGTATCAGTGGCTTCCTCACCCACCATGTGACCCTGATCACTGCCATGATTCTCTCTGCTATTAAAGTGGGAAAGGTCTTGGCCCTCCAGGTGCTGTTTCAGGTCTGAAATAGCAACGTGTCTGTCACATTCTCTCTGCCTAACTTATTGCTTAAGGACCAAGCAAAAATGTTTAATGTAGGAAGGATCTCATGCAGCAACAAAGTAAAGAATGTGTCCTATGTCTGTTTTAGGGCTGAGAGTGCATCAGTTCTTGAAAATGAGCAGATATTAAAGAAAATTTGAGGCTTAATTTCAACAATTACATTTTTGCACTTCCTTTTTATCTTTTGGGAAACTGCTTGAAAGTCGTGAGAGGTACCTTTAAATTTCACACGAGAATGGGGGCGTATAATAGCTTGATAATTTCCATGAGTCAAATTTGAAAACTTCAAAAATATTGTTATACAAAAATTCATATCCATAGCAGATCTTAACTGAATTTGGGGGAAAAATGAGCTAACAAGCAAAAATGTTGCATGAAAATATTTTAAAACCCTAAAGCTCTAACCCAAACTCTGAAATTGTGTAGCTGAAATGAACAGGGCTTCCCATGATGTGCGTTTTTTCCTTCTTAGTAAGTACCTTGTTTGTGGTATTAATTTAAGACTTGCTTAACCTAGGCAACATGAACGACTTAGGATACTTTTCTATGCAAAAAGATAGGGCTTATCAGGCCTGCCTAATTTTTAAGAATGAGGCATTGGAAAAGATTCTGTACTCTAGATAGCAGAGCTGGCCTAAGTGGCTGTTGCTCTGTACATTGTGCAAGTTTGACGCAGCAGTTGTCACATGTTTCCAGCCCTGAATACTCATCTTTTTAAGCCCTGTAGTGTTGTTAAATTCATGCAACCAGGTACGTGGGGCTTGACAACCAAGAACCAGTGTTTGTATATTGAAATTCAGCTGCATCTGGACTGAACCAGAAATTAAGTAGATGTAATGCCAGAGTAATAAAGAGGTTGGATAAACAGCTTCTAGAAGTTTTGGAGTGATTTTAGGTTCTTAAATTAGTATTACAAAACTATTCTTTTTTGGCTTTGATGGACGTGCCTGTGAGCATCTGACCTAAAATTCCTCCTCTAATGCAGAGGGAGGGGCACTTCTAGGGAGAGTGCCTCTGGTCACCTTTGTCAAGGTAGTGCTGACTTTCTTACAGTGACCCCTGTGAGCAGGAAATCTTAACAGACACAGCTGCAGCATGTTACATTGAAAAATGTTTTTCTTTGAAATAGACCTATACTCATTTTAATACCCTTTGCACTATATTCTGGATTGCAGTTGCAAATACCATGTTTTATTGCATAAAAAGTCCTCTTCATGTTTTGTCAGAAGCATATGTCCATGTGTAATGATATACATATTTAATATGGATATATGCTCACATAGTGTATGTATAGATATATCAAGCAACTTCATAGCTCATGTTAAGATAACACCATCCTTTAAAAATAAAACCTTACAAAATTTTATATAGTTGTAAATGAAAGTTATGAAGTTATATGTGAAGTTAAAAGGTTATAAATGCAGTTCTGCTTATCTTAGTGGAAAACCAGATCAGAAATCGTCAGCAGAGTACTTTTAGAAGAGTTCTGTCATGACTCTGAAGATGGAAAGCAAGATAGACAAGGATTTAGAGCTGATGCAAAAAGAGAAGGGAGGGTGTGTGTTCCTGAGAGAAAACCATAAAAAGAAATGTAAAAAGTGGGAAAATTGAGGTGTGTCCACTCTGAGCATATGTTAGACATTAACTCATAGCAGGCAGGGCTTTGCTCTCTGTTAAAGGAAAGACTAGAATTCTGTCAAATAAGGGACACAGGACAAGCCAACTGGATGGGATGAAATCTTGTTGCCCTTCTATGGAATGGCTGGATGTTCTCTGTGTCCTTGATCCATTTGGTGTCTGGATCTGCGCTGCTCTTTAAAGCAGTATTTACTGTAAACAGAAATGTCACACAACTAGAACATTTGGGGTTAGAGATGGGATTACATGTTCCACCAATTCTCCTGTTTTCACTTTGTGTTCTTTTAAAAGTTAAAAAAGGTTGTTCAAAATTGTCAGTCATCTGTCTGTGGACAAATGAAATGCTTTGAGTGTTGGGCTGTCTGGAGTATAACTCTGTGTTTGTTCATTTTCAGGCCTGTGCAAAGCCTTGGTCTTCACTATGCTCATAAGTCTTCCACAGTGATTATGACTGGGGTCCTTAAATGATATTGTAATTACCATTATTCATAGTAATGGCTTACTAGTAATAATTACTAATAATCTTGATAACCCCCTAAGGAAAAATACTATAGGTGGAAAGCCAGAGATGGAGTCATTATAACAAAGAGACACTTGTTTTTTGTGTCTCTCTTGTAATAAAGTGATTAATTCCCAGCTTTTTTTGAGGGTGATGAAGAGATTTCTGAAGAGACTTCTCTCATAACAACACTCTCTGCCCACCTGCCCCAAAAACTAAGGGTGGAAGAATGAGCAGGCCTCTGTGCTGAGTCCTGTGAAAAGTTCAAGCAGCAAATATAGCCTATTTCCATCCAACCTTCTATCTCTCCTTCACTATTTCTTCATCCTAATTTTCATGGTTTTCTGTGTTTTCATAAGCCTGTAGTGTGTGGTTGACAAAAAGTGTAGTATTTATAGCTTGGTAGACAATATCTTTGCAGAAAATTTTCATTAAACCTTCTCACAGGATACGTTGCCAAATATGCATTGTTTTTATATACTTAAATTCACTTTTAAAAAATGTGCACAAAGATCTGGCTGTGTTTGTCTATGGATAAAGGAACTGTGTACTGTGATCATTAAGTCTTCAGACTCAATAAAAAAATTTCTTATTCACTTCTACAAGTGCATCTCTATCCAGTGATTTGTCCCATATACAGAATGTACCTGCAGCTCTTGGCATCATGGAGGGCAAAGAGGCAAATATTTCTCATAGGCAGGTGAAACAACGTAATCTTGAATGGTGTGCTCAGATTTTTTCAATAAATGTTTTTCGTCACTACAGAGCTTTATACAACAGCAGTAAAGGCAAGAAAGGAAATTAGAAACACAGCTGAGACTGCATCTCATACTTAATAATGGCCTAAAATTCTTACTGTTTATTAAAACTAACACCCTTTGTCAAGGTGTTGATCAAAAATTCTCTGCAGTCTCTTTTCTTTGATCTTTTCATTTTAGAAACCACAGATATTTGTTGCCGTTTATTTAGTTTTACGTCTAAAACATTGAAACTCAAAACTGCTTTCCAATAATGTGTGGTAAGCAGTAATCCTGAATTGATTAAACCAGCAAACTCATCACTAAAAAAATTTGTCCACTCACAAAGAAAGGAGAATTCTGTAACACAAACATAAATGGTCAAAGATGGCACTGGAAAGGATGATTCTAAAAAACCTGTCATCTCTGTAAGCCTCATGCATCTACTGCTGTCCAGTCTGAATATGGGCATAACCTGTTCTAATATCCACATTTACCTTTTGTTTCACCAGCTCCCTGACTCCTGCAAATGCAAAACATTTGAATTTCCTGTTGGCTCAGAGGTGAGATTTATAACATTTATTAAAGCTGCTTTTCGCTGTGAGTTTACTGGGCAGAAAGCCTAAGAGGGCCTTTTTTTCAAGGGGGTTTAATTGCCTGAATTTACCAGAGGGGTGAACATTATGCTTTCTTTGCAGCACCACTATCCACTAAGATTGCCAGGTGTTGAATTTCCCTAGAGGTTCCCTATTTATTGAAGGAATTCATGAAATATCCATCTATCCGGAGCCAGAGCTCCTACTATCCCTTTCCCATTCATCGTCATGATTTTGTTTCCTTCATGGCCGCTTTTGAATTTTGTGACTGATCGTGTTCATTTCTGCCTGTTGCTGTCTGTAAGTGTCCTCCCTCCTCTCTACTTGCACACCTTGGGCAATAGAAAAGGGCCAGGCCTCCTTGGAGCTGAGTGTGCCTGAGAGCCTTTACTGGGATGTGGCTCTGGAGCAGAGCCCAGTCCATGCTGGAGCACACTGGAGCTCCTGGCAGGGTGGGAGGGGAGGTGAGCAGAGCACAGGAAAGACAGGACAAGTAGGGGGAAGGCTGAAGAGCAAAGAGGTATTTTTCAATGTTTAAAGTAAAAGCCTAGAAATAGCCCTTTAAAATCCATGAATGGACTTCTTAACAGATGGCAACCCTACTGTCAAGTGAGCCCAAGGCAGGCAGGCCATAACTGTTAGCAAGCGTATTGTTAAGGGAATTTACTAATTTACTGATGGAGCAGGCGCTTCAGCTGAAGAATAAATTGGAATATTTTGGTGCATCTCCTTTAAAAAGTCATCCACTTTTAAGTCTATGTATTAAAATTACACAGTCTTAAATGGGGGTCTCCTTCGCTAAACAAAAGATATGTAAATTACATTTCAAGATTTATATTATGATAAAAACTGAAACACAAAAGAGACATTATCTTGCAAAAATGTAAAAGTACATTGCTTCATGAGTCTATAATGATATAATGTGATGTTGATGTAGTTTAAAATGTCAGAAGGGAGACAATGACCTTAAAAGTTTAAGGCAGACACATTAATATTGATTGATTTTTAAGAGATTAAACAGCAAGAATATATCTATACATAGACTGGATATTGGATTGTTTGAAAATTTGAGATGAGATACAGAACATTACGGTCTTGTAATGCTTTAGACTTAATAGCAAGAACACGCATTATATGCAGCCATTTGTACTACAGGAAACCAGATGATGATTTGCCTTGAATTTATCAGACTATTTCTTATAAAAACTAGTGGTGTTTGACAAAGCTAGATGATCGTTTCTGGCTTAAGCACAAATGCTGGTCTGTCACAGATGTCACAAAAGTCTTAATGTTGTTTTGTTGGGTTGTTTGTTTTTAATGCTGTTCTGTATCTATGTAGAGCTGTATGGTGTATTAGAATTATTTTATATACACACACATACAGACATTCCTAAAATATATTGAGCACTGTAAAACCTCAACAGCCTGGCCTTGAACCAAATAATGTGGCTGTCCATCAAACATCATATCTTTCTTTTCCCCCTATTTTTTGTCAAACTGGAAGAAGGTAGTCAGTAGCACTTCTTGTTTAATTAAGTTTAGGTCCATATCCATGGTTTTGCCAGCAAAGTCATAAAGAAATGTGCTTCTCATTGACAAGGAAGGTGTTAAATATTGTGATATTTATTATTCCCTGGGGCAGTTTATCATCTCAGGTTGATGGAAGTTTTGTCTTATTCACAGATAAGCTGTACTCTTAATGAGACTTCCACTGGCCAGAGAAATTGGGATGTTGGTCATGGTTGGCCCTTTAGACTTTTAGGAACCAGGCCACAGATGCCCTGGACTTGGAATTCAACTTGCAAGAGAGAACAAGTCTGACCAGGAGGAGATGGACCATCTAGCTGAGAAGAGATCCTGAAGCATGGTACAAGTTGGAGATTTTCATTCAGAGTCAAACCTCACAAAACATGAGGCAGATAAACATAAGGTCTAGACAACATTTAGAATTTTTTTTTTTTTTAAATATCACTTTCCAACAAATCATTGAGAACAGGTGGGAACCTGGAGTTAAGCAAAGACATTTTGCATAATAGAGAATTTTTGTTTTCCGAGAAGCAAAGACAAGAAAAATTATCGTGTGGTCATTTTGCTACCAGATTGAATGTGTTTTTTTAATATACGAAAAGGTGGATTCTTTTTGGATTCTTGGTGGATTCTATCAAACAACAAAGTGTCTGGATGTCATAGCTACATCCTGTAAATATCTCTTTTGTTTTGCCAGTTGTAAAACCTGTTTTGACCTTCTAGTATGGGAAAATAGCCCAAATGGCCTGTTTAATAGACCAGAGAAAGCACAGTGTTTCCAAAGGGCCTGGAGTAAGTGAGCACCCAGAATCCCAGAAAGCCAAGAAATTTGAAGGCAGACAGACTTGATTTAATTATTTTTTACTACAAGTCTCATTTCAGAGAATGATTAACGGGAGAAGAGACATAAATGGCAAATACTTGATCAAAGTAGCTGCTGTCAGGGTACCATCTAGATAAATTAGGAAAAGAATGCTCAGGTTTCTGTGAAAGAAGACTAATGACATCAAGTCAAGATGAAATAGAAAGGAGCAGCATTGCAGGCTGGAAATCATAAAAGACTAGCCTGCCCTGACAAGAAGCCCTGAGAAATTTCCCGAACTGGAAAGTAATTGGAATTGGGAAGGGATTACTTTCTGTAAGAGCCGAGTCTTGAAGTTACACAGGACTGAAGATGACCCAGGCACCAAACTTGCATTTTGGAACCTGTCGAGACAAGTGAAGGAATCTTCTGGAAGCATCTGAAGCAGCAGCTGTTAGTATCAGCTCTGCACACTGCAGGTGTTTTGTATCTCCTGTGCTCACTCTACTCAACCAGGATCAGTCCCTTCACTTAAAAGCTCAAACAGTCCCACCTGGAGGCACGCAGACTGGATGAAAGGACTGTGAAACCAGTAGACATTTGTGTAATTTGGAGAACCTGTTTACAGGAATGGCTGTCTCCTGGAGAGAGCAGTGGCCCTAGCTGAAATCGAGAGAAAGCTTTACGAGTGATCTGAACGTACTTGTGTGAAGAGAGGCATCTTAGAAGGTAGGATTGGTCTTTTGGTATCCGTAAAGGATTTCAAAAAAGTAAATTGTAAAAGATCTCCAAACCTCTTTCAGGGGTCAGAGGTGTGCTCCTGGAAATCTAGTATTTAAATAAAAATAAGATGACCCATTTCTCAGAAAACACTGAATTGTCATTTAACTATTGACTTAGAAAACTTTAACTGTTTTCTAAGAAACACTAGTTCTCCTGTCTAGAGGAGCAGCTCTTCCATTAGAAGTCTCCTTGCTTCAGATTTAAGTTATAATATAGAGTAGCATTTCTGCAGACAAGCACTTAGTGTGATCAGTACTAAAACTGCGTGAGATTAGCTAATGTACTTTTCTGTGATGTGCAAAGTGAGTGCCAGGATGTGCCATTGTACCTGCCTGCAGCAGCATGAAGTTACGCTTCAACAGCGTTCCGTCGGAACGTGGGATTTTGAAGGCAGGGAAGCGGTCTCTGGGGTGTTGCCCGTCAGCAAGAAAAGGTTTTTAAAAGTAAGAAATAAAGGAAGAGTCTGAACTGATGTTTAGAACAAATAAATGGGAGCAGCAAAACTTTCAATGGTAGTATTACATGCCATCATAGAACAATAGCTAAATGAAGCATGTATTTAAAATTTGGTGAGAGGCTTTTGTACGTTTCAGTTCTGTTTGGCTCAGCGGGTGTGCTGCACTTTAGACTTCAGTCTCCAGGGCTGTCAATCCAACAACTTTCACAAGCACTATATTCACTTAAAAGCTGAAAGAGAAAAATAGAAGGAGATGATGCTAATAGCACTTAGCACTTATATAGCTTTCCTTCCTGAAAGTACAGTGCAAACATGAGATAATTAACACGTACTTTGTCTTGGAGATGCAAATGTATCTCTAAACAACCTTCAAGCAAAGAGAATACAGATGCATAAAACCAACCCTATGCCCAGTTGCACGTTTTCAAGCTTAAATATTGCGAGGTGCTATTGATGGTATAATTTCTCCCTGCAGTTGATCAGTAAGTGCAGCTTGTAGAAACCAACACGGTATATTTCTGCATGCAGGGCTCCTTCATTGTGTGAAGAATTTAATGTAATGATTTCAGATTTTATTTGATGAAGTGCCTGATACAGGTATCCACCACCAGGTTATACAAGGGGGTGTGTTGTTTGAGTGGTCAAAATATGGGATTAGGTTGCAGGGATGCACCAGTTATTTAAACTGCCAGGAGCCTCTGGAGCAATCCTGCTGTGCCTGCTCCAGTATTGACCCACCTGGTGTTAGCTACTCTGAATATGTTCCACAAAGTCTTGAACACATAGTTACCCACCTCATCCACTTACCTAGAAACTTCAAAGTCTTAAAAGGAAAGAATCAGGAAAGAGACATTCAGCTGGCACTGAGAGAAGTGAAATCCTGTTGAGGAGAAAAAGAGACAGCTAAAACTATGAGTCTCAGATGAAAAGTTTTTCTCCAAATGAGAAAGGAAAATGTCTGCAGCTGTGATATGTTTTCAGTGTACTGTTTTTCTGTTTAAAATAAAAATTCAGTGGTGTTTTCAAACCTGCAAATAGACTTATAAGTCAATTTGATAATTAAAGAGTTCTTTTGAGCCCTTGAGCTACTACCAAAGGCTATCAGCACAAATCAGCCAGGATGTGGAGCAGGTCTGGTCAGGATGTGAGCAAATCTGTTTCATTCACCTCTTTATTCTTAGGCCATTATGACTTTAGGATGGCAAATCTGTCAAATTTGCATTTTCCTCCAGTAGTAGAGTTTTGGCAGAAGCTGATGTTGGTGCTGTACTGTACTCATGCACAGTTAGGTAACCAATGCATGCTTCATTTGAGAGAGGCACAGAAAGCTTCTCCAGGTTACTGCATCTCTCAGTGCTGAGCTCAGGTGCTGAGAGCAGAAGAGGTGTGAAAAGCCTTGTTAATAAAAGTCTGTTTAGATTTCATTAGTCTGAGTAGCCAGATCAAGACAATACACCTTGCCAACCCTTTGAGAATTTCAGTCCTCTCTGGAAAAACTTTCTTTCCAGCACTGAATATCTTTCCCAGTTGAATGTTTATGCAGTGCAAGAACTCTCTGCTGCTTCCTTTGATTAACAGAGAGAATGGAGACTGCCTTCCACTTGTAGAAGATGGAGCAGGAAAGATGAAGGAAGGAGCCAGGGAGGTCTTCTTTCTGCTCAAACCAAAGAAGCCTCCAGCTCAGCCTTCCATTTTTTAGCTTTCTGTTTCTCTCCTATTTTAGAAAGGGGAACTCCTTCGTGTTACAGGAGGAGCAAAGGGGACTGGTGTGGAGGATAGACTGGATGTGGCAGTATGGCAGAGTGGTGTCTCAAAAATGCCAAAAGCATTGGGAGGTATAATTCCCTGATTGCACCCTGAGATGGGTGATTGGTAATGTTCAGCTCAGAGCTGGGGTTTGGGGCAGCCGTGTCTCAGCAAGCTCCAGCGTGACTTCTGCATTGTGCCAAAAGCATTTTATTGGCTAGATCTGGAGAAGTCTCCCACCAAGGCTGACTGGAAGAGAGGTGCAGTGAACCACAAAGAGCTCTAGAAAATATTAATTTCTTCCTCTTCACCATGGCTCTGGCCTCTGAGCAGTGAAATAAAAGTGAGGATTTTTGAATGAAAGCTGTAGCTATGGGAGAATCTTTAGCTGCATGATGAGCCCTAGTCTTTAACCAATCTGAGGACTTTGGTGATGTTTTTCAGTTTACTGTAAAACAAAAAAACAACCTGTGGTAGACTTGGTGTATGGCGTGGGCAGGCATTTTCTCCCCCAGAAAATTAAGCCTCCATTTTAATCACTGTGATTTTCTTTGTTGTGGTCTTTTTAATGTTCAGAAAGTTTTACTTAGGTATTTATTAAAGTTTTTAAAGACTTAACTCTTGATGAAAGCAGATATAGCCTCATAAGTGTGAGTGCTTTCTCTATCTGTATATGCACTCACCTGGATATCCTGAAAATATATCTGTACAGATTTCAAAACCCAACTAGTAATAAATGACAAGAAATTGGTCCTGGAAAGCTGAGTCAGTCTAGTTCACCATGTATTCCACTGTGTTACACTTTCATTATAAATTCAGAATAAATTACAAAGGTTAGTAAAATCTTGTTTCACTTTTTTTTTCCACCTGTCCACTTGTATTTTCTAAATAAGTCTCAAATTTAAATGATTAATGACCTAACTTAATAGAAAGGAAAATTATTCCGAGACGAACACATTTTAAATAGCACATTTTCATACACGTATTTTACATTGTTACTGAGTGATAACCCAATACAGTTAATTAGTACCTTTCTCCTAGTATAACTTAATTGTCATCAGGAGTAGGATTTAGCCCTTTTCATCTTGTCATGGCTTTTGGTGTTAAGTGCTTGCAGTACTTGCCCCATCAGATGCAGGAGGGTGATGTTTCATTTATCGCAGAACTGCAATTTTTTCTGTAGCGTTCCTTAACAAAAACATTTTGTTATATGGAGTGGTTGGTGATGTAGTCATTGAAGTCAATATGACTTTGACAACTGATGTCAATGAGAAGAGGACTGTGTTGACTGTGACTGTGTCACCCCAGTGAAAGACGAACACTGTGCTCTTTTAATATTTCACACCCATATTTTAAGAGCATTACTTGTAAAAGATGCCCTGAAAATAAGGGAGGAGAGATGTGCCTGTTACTGCAAAACTTAGCTTCTGAATTCTGTTTCTAGATGCAAGAGAAAATATAAAATGTAAGGCATGTGCTTTATTAAACTATCTTCTGATACATTGCCTTTCTGATGCAACGTGGTGTTCTCCTGCACTGTTTCCCAGCATGATGGCTAATGTCCTGCTCTGAAAATTATCCATTAAAATTTTATCAATTTTGTGTTTTGGTGAGACAGTATGAGGAAATGCCATTGGAAAATTAGATTCCTCTTTGACATCGGGCGCCCAGTCAGCAATCCAATTCCATGTGTTTCTACTGAGACATTAGGATTTGATATAATTTTGGGCAGAAAACATTTTAAAATGAAACAATTGAATTTTCTGGACGGTCTTGGGGACCACTTAGCTTAAGAGAATACACTTCCAAATCAAAAGCCTTTCAATCATTCTAAATATTATTTGGATGATATTTGCTTTATGTGTAGTAGCAGTTTGAATTTGTATTGAATGTTTGACTGGCTCGTGCTCACATAGATGATGTATGAAATTATTATTTCATATTTTTCTACTGTTTGCATTGCAAGTGACATCTGGCTGACAGGAACCTGGAGAAATAGGATACAAAGTGAATGCTGCAGTTACCACAGTATCATATTTATCAAAAGGCTTAAGGTTGGTCTGTCTTTGCTTCACATGTGAAACTAACAGCAATGAAAAAGAAACAGCACTTCTTTTTTTATTTAACTTAGCCACTTAGAAAATGAAGATAGATGAAGAAAAAATGTTAATTATATTCTGTATTCTATTCATTTAATTAATTAATGTAGACAATCATGTATACTGGCTGAAAGACAGTTCTCAACTTGTATGGAGGGGTTGGTTTTGTTTATATTATACCTTTTGATTTTGGCTGATGTTATATATAATCATATGCACTATATCACAGAGTTAGGGAAGTCTGGAACAAGCTACTATAGTAGACTGGCACAATTCTTTTTAAAATTTGTGTTCAGCTGCACAAATCTAAAGGAAGGTTAATTATAATTGCATTGTATTTTTGAAATGTACCTGTTGAACTCCTGTCTTTAACCAAACTCTTACCTGAACACTTTCTCATTAAGCTCTTGTTGTGTCACTTGTCTAGTGGTAAATTTGAATTAGTAAATTCTTGACTAGAATACAGGTTTTAGAGGTTTTAGAAAATGTTTTACAGTTTGAAATATGGCATGAAAACTTACAATTTAGAAATATAAGTCCAGCCTTTAAAAAAAAAAGGCATTTTCCCAATATATGCATTTTGTGAGGAAGCTCTGCCGATGTTACAGGACAGGTCCAAAAGTGATACAGTGAAGTGTCCAGTTTCTGGCCATGCTCTAGTTTCTACACTGGCTAGAAGTGTCTCTTGGACACTCTTAGTCACTGCCTCGCTGTCTTTCATGCTTGTTGGTTATAAAGACTGTGGGGTCTGTGAAGAAAACGGAGGAATTTGTAAGGGTTGTGTTGTGCCCCAGCCATTCTGGGAAGGAGGGAATCTGGGGGCTGTTCCATGTATGCATGTGTAGTTCAGAAGAGAAAAGCAAGAAGAGGTTGTACAGAGTGAGATGGGTAGAACAGTCTAGGAGGGGAAAAGTCTGCCTGAGAGAGACAGAGAGACGGCAGACCAAGCAATCAAAAAATAATTGCATCTCTACTGCTGCCAAGTGATTTTCAGATCTAGGAAGTTAACAAGCTGAGAGCACTCAGCATCTTGCAGAACTTAGACCTTTGCTTTTAAACAAATAGGAGAGCCAGATGTGTGGTCCAATTCACAGGACACAAGAACAGTAGTTTTTCTTCAGGTCTACAATTGCAAGGTCAAGTTGGGAAACTTGAAAAAAAAAAAAAAAACCAACAAAAAGAAATTAACCAAAATATGAAAAACTGGGGGCAAGAAATACCAAGCAAAACATTTCCAAATTGTTCACAGAGGAAAATTTTATTCCCCTAAATGAACCTCAAGAGTAGCCTGTCTATTTACTGATGACAGAGGGCATTTTCCTGTCCTGCTTTCTTAGACATTGGCGGTGTGAATACCTTCACTCTATTTTTCTCTCTGCTTTTGCAAACATCTCCAGTCAATAAAGACTGGACTTATCCATTGCCATCCTTGCCTTTCCTGGTTTTTTTGTCAGACACCCAAGCAAAGATCACTGAAACGTTGATCACTTCAGACCAGCAGAGTATCAGATGAGAGCATTCAGAGCAGTAAGTGTTCTGAGCCTAGCAGTGAGACAGGACCAAGCAGGAAAACAAGGAGTTCATCCTGCAGCACAGTCTAAGCCTGGTTTCCTAAGCTTTGCAGAGTAGTTCTTTTCAGCAATTCGTGAACCATGCAAATGCTAAATATGATTCACTGGGATGTGCTTTGCAATTTTAGATGAAGATCACAAATTATTTACCTTGTACTAGTTGAGGATATTGTGACAAAGAATTTGTCATGAGGAAACACTAGGTACCTTGCCACTTAAAAAAAAATATAACAAAAAAGAGCAGGTACTCTTGGAGCCTTTCTGAATGGGTACTATTCACTGTGATGATTCATATGTGCTAGGATGATTGGTTGTTAATGGATTATTATAAAACACAGTTTGCTTACCCGTTTTCCATATTGTCATTTACTCTTTTTGAACATGATATCTTTATTTGGGTTTTCTAGAGCTCAAAAGATCTGGCATCCATCATACCTAAAGCAGTGAATGTATCCAGGCTCTCCTTGTGGGAGAGCTGGACTGGGAGAGCCAGACCCCCTATCTGAAATTTTTATGCAGTGTGTCTTTACTTACTAATAGAATGATTTGTATACAGACATATACAAGGTATCTTGAACCTCATTTAAGTAAGTTTGCCAGTGCCTCCTATTGAACTGAAGTCACAGAACTCTTCAATTTATTTTTTTCACTTATATTCAGCTGTGTTGTATTGTTACGTTGTACTTCTGTATCTACTTTGTGACATATGAAACAAAGCTGTTCTAGTTTCTTAGCCAATGTTATTTATGCTCTGTGCTGATGTATATTACACTTTAACCCGTCTACTTCTCTGTCTACCTAGCCACATGCTCAGATTTTATCAGCTTCTGGTTAAGATTGCTGAGCTTCCCATATGCCAACACAAACAAAAAGCAAGGAAATAAGTGGTTAAGTCATTCAACACCCCATTTACACTGCTCTCCTCAACAATCTTTCTCAGTCCCAACTAGCTCACTTCCAATGACCACAGTCCACAGGCTTCCAACTTCACCCTGATTACATGGTTTTTCTTCTGTTTACTATTCAAGACATTGTTTCTTTTTTTCTGCTCCATGATTTTACATTTTCTATCTTGAATATTTGTACCCTGAACTAAGACATCATTATTAATTAAAAATTGAGAAAAGTCTGTAGATCATCATTAGTTGCAATGTTGCAGGTTTAAGAGCTGAAGATCTGGGAAACACTTCTTTTGTCCTTTGTGTGCCGAATAGTAAAGTCATGCTTCTTGATAGTTTGCATTTCCAGTCTGTTTCACAGAACAAGAGTAGGTCAGACTTCCTCCATTGCTCTTTTGAACCTTTCTCAGCCTGTGGGGTAAACCAGATTGGTCAAAGGTCTGATCCTTTTGAAAGTGGAGTCTTGGCACTTTCTTCTGTGGGGGTGAAGATGAAAGGGAATGAATGGCACTCAACATAAACAACCTTTGCTCTTCAAGAGAAGAGTAGTAGCACCTACGTACACTACAGGAACTGAGTTCTCTAGATCATGTTAATGTCAGTTGAAGTACTTGCAAGTGAATTTTGAGGCAATTTTAAGGAGGTGATTTGTATATATAATAAGAGCCAGAGAAAAAGTATTCGCATTTTGTTTAATGACCAAAACTAGTATTAGCTGTGATTAGACTGATGAACTGCCTGAGACATTTCAATACAATAGCAGACCTTGAGTATATTTTTATTTGGCAGAAGGCGGTAGGACGAGTAAAAAAAGCCTATGGACATAAGCCATAAACCTGAGATTTTTCCCTCTTCCCTTTTCTTCTCCACTTTATTCCCAGTTCTTACATCTGGAAGAATCTTTGGATAAACAGGAGTCCTGAGGTAATATACCATAATGGCAAAAGCATGCTGAAGAGGGTGGAGTGGAAAAGAAAGGGGAAATTCTGTGTTGATAAATAAAGTAATTTTCCTTGAGCTTACCTTCACAAAGTTTCTGGGTAGTTTAGAGGAGTGTTGTAGAAAAGAATGTTGCCTGCTTGAAACATTGCTTTCCCTAAAGGCTACACAGTAGTGTATTGGAAGATACTTGTCCTTCTAGATGAGAATTTCAATTCTTGACTGGATATCTTTGGCTGGACTAAACAAAAAGTGTGGAAGGACTTCAGAGAGCCATTTTTACCCTCTGTTATAGCTAAATGTTGTTATGACACATATGAAGATCTTGCTGGTGACTCATTTGGCCTGATTTGTTTAACATTTTGGTAGACTATTTGCTTTTTCTCCTCTCTGTATTAGCTTTGTATGGTTGGTGTTGAATGTGCTTTTTTTTTTTAATGATTTTTTCCATATTAATAAAAGCAGACTTTATTTATAGATTTTTTTTCTAGAATAAACAAACCCTGCCTACTCTGCAGATGATTAAATAGCACTCAAACCAGAAAAACATAATGTGGAAAGTTGTCCTAATGATGGTAATAGCTGTGAATTCCAATCATACTCCTAGGGATGGAGAATACTGAGTGTGTGATCCCCCAGTAGGGATGTTGGTGTCTGTTCCCTGTGTGTGGACTAATCCTTTTTGAAGCCTTCCATACAGATGAAATTTGACTCAAAGCTCATCTGAACAGGCCTTTACTAGCAGCTATTCTGAAGTCTAAAGTCCTTTAAAAATTGTTTTACCATCCATGAAGCTGAGTTTGGCTCAGATAGTAGAAACCTCGACACCTCGGAAACACAGCAATCCCTTTTCATATCTAAACCAAAATGGGATTTGGATTGTTATACCCTAGCCATGTGTTCATTGGAGACTTCAAAATTCACATGAGAATGCCTGTCTGCTTTCCATCTGACAAACGATGCTCTCTTTCTACCAGCAAAGATTTCAATATAATATATTTTTAAAGTAATCTTTCCCTGATCAGCAGACTGTAATATTTTATCATTTTGTAGGCTTTTTTCCTTTATGAATACGTCACCAAATTGCATTTAATATCTATTAAGTTGGATTTTTAAAAGATCAAATGGCTTCCACATCTCATGATCTCATGATGTTGTTCTTCATAATTTATTTCTTCCAAATTGATACCACTGCATACTTGGAACTTGATTTCTGTTCTCTCATCCTGCCTGTAAACAGGATCCTGACAGGAGTCCTGGCTTATGAAAGCATAAAATTTGTGGGGCTATCTATTATGCCCCTCTTTTCTTGAAGGAGGCCTTTCTGTTACATTTCTACTCTTCTGGGAGCTGTTTCCAGATACCCAACCTTTTGTTGTTTACTTTCAGCATCTGAGCTCTCCGAGCTGCTGTGATTAGATGATGTGTTGGTTTTTTCACCTAGCTGAGCTTTTACTTTTGCATCTTTTAGCACATTCTTACACTGTCCCACCTGCTCTTTGGCTCCCTTGGCTCTTTGTTAGAGTGAATGTCAATGCTGAAATTTCAAAACATTGAAGTAAATAACACAACCCATACTTCTGCTACTTTTGCAAAGGATCAGCTTCCTAAAGAAAAAAGTTACATTTTTGCAAAGCTATGAAGACAACAATGAACAAATCATAAGAGGTGTTGCTCATATTCTTATTCTGTTGTTTCTTCCACTATGAAGTTAACTCTATTATGTGAGACTTCAGTCTAGAGATGTCACTGTTTATTTTTTGAAGATGCATAGAGTACTCAAGCTACAACTGCTCTGAAAATAAATATACTATGCATTAGCATTTGAATATTCCTGTCCAGAATGATTTTCTCTGTTGATATAGGCGTTTTCTGATCTATGCTATGCATAGCTACTATAAAATACAAAATAAAAAAAATATGAAAAATCACCTAGAAGGAAAAAGCAGATTCTTTTTTTTTTCAAACTGTACTGAATAAAGGTCTGAGAAGCCATTGCTTGTTGCATAACTGTTGTGACTAGGTATGTTTCCAGTCAGGGGTGGCTGGTGCATGCACTTTTTTCCACCTCAGCAGCTTCAGTTTTGTAGCTGTTTGCATAGACATTGTTAGAGTAATTAGTAGACTATGTTCAAATGCATAGTATGGGGGTCTTGGCAGACTTACACAAACTTCAGTTTGCAGTAGCATTAGGTATCAGATCCCAACATGCATGTGTCCAGTCACAGTTAATCCAAGTTGCAATATTTTGTTGTGAACAGACTTCATGAGTAGTTACAACACTCAGACACAAATGCTCCTGTGGGGGCACATCTGCCCTGTTAGCTATCTGCATAAGTTTTAAGATATGTTATTCTCACCTGAAACTCCATGCAGAAACAAGAGCCCTCTCTAGATATTTATTTAGTTAATTGTCTTCAGACTTTAGAACTGATCTGTTCAGATGCACTTTTTATGTTCTTTGCTATTTTGTTGTTGGTTTACTATCATGTTTTTGATTATAAGGTTGTCACTTCTGAGCAGCAACTTGCGTTATGATGCTTCAGCCCATAAAGCGTTCAGATGAACTTATTTCTTACATTTAATCTTTTAGTTTTAATATTTTGTTCCCCTTTCACTTTTCAGTCTATTTTTAGCACGATACAATAAAACAATAATGCAAATTTTGTGTTTCTACATGCACGCATATGTACATGTATCTATATATGTCCTATAGCTTGGGCTGGGGGCGATGTGCTTTTGAAAGAAAATCTGAACAATAGGAAGTTCTGGTATACTTCTTCTCTTGCTGTCTTTCAATTGTGCTCATTTTAGGTCTGAGTATAAATATGTGTATGTTTCTAAGGTGGCCATGCCACAACAACTTCCCCAAAGTTTCACATTCACTTGTAAATAAAACTGTTTCTGAATTCTAACTGCTGCTGTGTTATCTGAGAAGTAATGAAGTTTCTGCCTAGACTGGAGGCACTAACCTAGAAAGATAAACAGAGAGCACATGTTTTGTGCTTGTGAATTATTGTTTGTGGTTTGCTTTGATAATTTTGGCCTTCATATAGAACTAGTTACTTGTAGACAACTGGCAATTACGATTGAGGCTGTGGGTATAATCCATTAATATCCCCTAATTCAATGCAACCATCCAAATCAAACATTCTTCTGTTTTTAAAAAAGCCTGCAGGTAATGAAAGCTTCAGAACATTCATATGTGCAGTGTTACATTAGAAAAGTCTAGATTCTGCATTCAAAGACCTGGTAAAGTCCCAAGCTCATATTAATGCAACTTCAAGCTTCTAAGGGAATATTTTGACTGTTTGCCATTAGCCCTGCTGCTTATGGAAAAGCAAGGAGCTAAACTGGTGCCCGCTGGCTTTGAATGCCTCTTTTAGGGGAGGTCAAAACTTGGGCCAAAGAAAATGGGGGGACCCACCCCAGTGGCTGCGCCTGATGACATTACCAGATGTATCTGGAGAACAGGAAACTACGTCTGTGATGTTCTACAAATACTCAGCCTGTGGAAAATGGAGGTATGGGTGGGAAGACTTTCTTATGTCCATGAATTTCTGATTAATCTGGTAGGGTAAATGCTAGGTTTTCCAAATGAGGAAACAGCTCTCGTCATTCCTCATTTGGAAGATTTTATCCTGTGAGACCTGGAGAGTATTGAGTGTAGATTTCTTGTGTTATATCAAAAAATAGGACAATATACCCGTGAAAATGTAAAACACTGTTCTTTCATTAGTTCATATTAATTTTATTAATCCATATAACAGGATGTAAGAAAACTCATCAGCAAATTACCTCAAAATTGGCAAATAGATAGAAAGGGATCCTCACATGGGTTTTTCTCTACCTGGATGTCAGAGTCCTATAAAACCAGCCTGTAAAGTGTCTTCCAGTGTCATCAAATCTCCTGTGGGATCATCACTGTGATCATTCTCAGAGAGATCAAACCATCAATGACTTCGAAAAAGTCAGGTGAAGGAAAACACTTTAAAATGGATTAAGGAGGCTTTAAATAGTTTCATTAGTCTCTCTGCTTTTAATTGCTTCTTTTTGCAGTCTGTCTGTTAATAATCTGTTTGTGTTATTTCTGAATCTTAGTTGACTTAGCCTGTATATAAACTCTGTCTCCTTTTGGTATTGCTGCATCATATTGCTGAACGAGGTTGTATTGCTATGTGCAGAAGCAAAGTGGCGGATGTGACTTTCATATTTTTCCAGTCTTAATGTTCTCCTCAGAGACATGGGAAAAATCACTAATAAATATAAATTTGATAACCTTCAGAAAACCTTTTGCTGAACAATCTTGATTTCTGATTTGTACTAGTATAAGTAATTCCATTTGCATGTGAAAACAATCTTTCTTTTCCCCCATCTGTTATATTATTGATTTACATCTTTCAGGTAGTTATCTGCAATGATGCACACAAACATTCATAGTTTAATACTGTCATTTTGAGCTGATTTCCTATAGTCTATTGAACATAAACCATGAAAAATTTAGGATACATTCCACCTTCTTTTCGAAGTTTATTACAAACTTTGGAAGCCAATTGTAAGTGAATGGATATCTTTACACTCTTTTTTGGTGCTCTATATTTTTGTGACACTTGATAAATACCACACTATAGACCAATAAATAGTAATTTTGAACTAGCTTAGACCTTGATTGCTTTGTTTAGATAACTCTGTGTGTGTAATCATGCACACAGACTTTGAGTCATAACCTGCCAACTCAGATGAGAGTAACTAAAAATACTTCTTCCCAATGGCTGGCTGCAAAGGAAATCAGTAGGGAGTTGTAGCACACTCCTCCTGGCTGGCAGGTGCCATCAGAGGTGGTGTTAAACATACCTTCATGGCATCCTCAGCAGGTGAATGAAATATTGACCTGCAGAATTTAGATGGCCTTTGGAAGACAGTGATGCATTGGAAATAGACTGAGAATATCACCCGTGCTTTGAGATGCCTCCTAAGTCATCTCACTGGAAGGGTGACCTCACATTAGTAAGTATTAGGTCCTCCTTCAAAACTTGGGTACTATGTGCAGATGGAACTCAAGTTACATGCAAAAGTGGAGTTACAGCTCAAGCTGATACAGCAAAGACCAAGTCCAGTGTGAGTTTGAATAGGTATTTTTGGAAGGACTTAAAATAACACTAACAGAAATTAAGAAGTTGAAATTATGAATACTTTATATGAGAAAAGAGTAAAAAATTACAAATAAGTTGGCTGGCTGATGTATTCTGGCTCTTGTACTGAGGAAGCCTCATGGTAGTGACTTCTGTGACTTTCTCTAGTAAGGAAAAGGTACTCTTTAAAACTCTTGTCTGTAAAGCTGGGCTAGCTTTGGTCCTGAATTACTCCACAGCTGAAGCACTCAGGTGACTTAAAGCTGGACAGATCACAAAGAGCTGAGCTTTCATTTCACTGCACTGACAAACGGCGAAGGCTTGAGGTGCTGGGGTTGTATCTGCCCTCAGTCCTTGCCCTTGCAATTGGTACTTCTAATGAGAATAGGAGGAAATCCTGCCATCACACTCTGTGGTGCAGAACATCAGAGGAGTTTATTTTGTTGTAGTGCTGTCATTAGCACATGAAGAACTTCAGGAAAAAAGTCTCAGAGACTAGTCTTTAAAGGATTAAACCCATTCTGTGGTAAGGAAGGATGTCTTTAGCTGGAGACTGTAAATGAACATCCCAGTGTTAAAGGACTGAAGGATTACTGTTCCCATACAGACCTAACAGCATATTTTGTATCTTTTTATGCCTCCAGAAGGGGAAGAATTAATCACTTTCTTGATCAGAAACTCTTAAGTGTTTTAATAGCACAGGAAACTGAGGCTAGTAATTACAACACAGGTTTCCCTCTGCTGTAGCAAGGCAGGGTGGAGGTTAGATCTGAAAAGGGGAAGGCCACACTTGGTGCTGGAGGGTAAGAATATTTTACACATTCTCTTTGGGAATGGAGGAAGCCCTGTTAAAATGAGTTGTTTCAAGTTTAGACTGAATGAGGCACTTCAGAATTTACTATGAGGAGCAATCCAGCATTGGCAAGAGAATGAATAAATGACCTAATACTGTAAAGACTGTCTATCTCTGTTTCCTGTAGATCTGTGAAATGTCTGACTTTCTTAGCATTTGATTCCAATGTGACCACCAAGAAAACAGAATAAGGAAAGTGTTCTTGTTCTTGGTGTGAGTGTACTATTCCCACGTTCCTTTATGGCAGTCCTAATCTAAGTGATCTGCAATCCTTGAGTACAAAGACTTCAGGCTTAGCTGGGGCAGGTTGCAAACTACTAAGCCCTGTTAAACATCCTCATAGCTGAAAAAGACACAGGGTTCTTAAGCTTTTATTTGAATAGGCTGTAGCTATTATAAAAATAACCTTAAAGTATTGACTCAAAATCCCTTCACACTTTGCTAAAATTGTCCTGAAATTTCTGTCATTCTCACTAATATGTTTCATTTTCTTTTCCACATGCTGTACTTAGCATTGTGAGTATGTCTCCCTCTTCTACCTTCTTTATATTAAAAAATGTTGGTGCCATTTTCCTCAAACAAATAAGTAAAGTGAAATTTTCCCTTTGATAATTTTCTCTATTCTTATTAAAAAGTATATTGTGTTTAAAGCTGCCTCTTGTCTATTGTAGTTTAAATGACAAGTCCAAATTAGGTGCTTTAAAAGTTTGCAGATACAAATGGAAATATCTTTAACTATTTATAATTATCTTTGTTTAAATTGTCCTTACCCATAGAAGCAAGGTTAGTGAGGCGCTGAAAAAAGAAAACAGGATCTTTTTAAAAAGTCCCTGGTTTTGTGAAACGGACATGTTCTTATCAAGGACTGAGGAAGTATTTTTTTCTTTTTTTTTTTTTTTGGTTTGGCTTTTCCATCAGCATATGAAATATTTACTTGTTAGGCAGTATCAGGAATACCCATTTTCCATAGTGTTGTACCAGCCCAACGCATCAATGTGCTGGTTAATTAAGTGTGACCTAAACCAACTTGACTTGAGCTCTGCATTAAATGCACAAAACCCATTTGAGCTGACCAGCAGCAGAAGTGGTACTCAGAGAAATTGAAAAGGATTTCTCCCAAATGCTTTCTACTTACTTACAGCACTCAAGTAATGGCTGAAGATTAGCATATGACATGACAGATTACATTAAGTCATGTCTTTCCAGTGCTTTATGACAGCACTATCACATTAGCTTCTTAGCACTGGCACATCGAGGCATGCAAATGTTTTCAGACCCTCTTATTCAAATCTACAAGCTGACATGGCAGCCTTGATATGATTATTAGTCATTTGAGAGACTTTAATTCACGTCATCAGATAACAGGTTCTGCTAAAAGGTTAGAGAAACTGTCTGCTTTTAATGAAGCCCTCAAAAAAGACCCTCAAAAACCTCCCTGCTCACAGAGAGCCTGATTTGACTTTATTGACAAGATCCCCCTAAGAGTGAACTTGAGTTGAATAAGTAAGCAGGCATCTAGAGTAAAAAAAACCCACTGACTTCATTTAAAAATTAGACTGAACTAGGTTGAATTCCTATCTTTCTGCTTCCCATTTTCTTTCTGGTTGTATCGTAGCTTTAAAGATAAGGTACTCTGTCTGGAAAATGTTTTCAGCATATGATGCTGAATGAGGAAAAGTGGGGCAAATGCTGGTCCAATACTGTAGTGGCAGAATCTCATTGTTATACTGAGTGGGAGGTCACTGCTGCTTGTTTCAAAGGGTTAGCTGATGGTATCTTGTCACAAGGGCAATCTTGTGCAGCACAGTTAGGAACCCTGTTTGCACTCTTTTAGTCTGCATCTGTTAACATGACTTCATATTCAGATGTTGTTTTATGTAAAATCGTGCTGAGTTTGCCTTCTAATGAAAATACCTTGTAAATTAGTTGCCCATGATCAGTGGCAGTTAGCACAGGGTGAGTGAGGTGAGAGATTATATTTTTCCTGAGCAAGTAAGAAGGAAAGGCCTTTACCATTAAAAAGGATACTTGGTGCTAGAACAGGGATTTTTCTTTGCAGAAGGTGTGCGAAAATGGTGCTGATCCCAGCCAGCATTGTCCCCAGACCAAAGATACATGTCACAAAATTAAAAAGAAATAATCTGGGTTCTTAAAATCCTTTTTAATTAGGCCTCTGTATCAGTAGAGCTTATGTCAATATAATACTGCCCAGACAACAGCTGACTTCCAGAAAGCTACTGGTGTCTATACCTGGAACTCACAGCAAGCTTTTGTTACCTGAGTCCTTATTGTTGTCTGAGGAGAAAGCTGAAAGTTGCTTGTGGACTTTGTGAAGCACCTAGTTCAGAGATCACTTTGCTTATGCCTCACATTTCTCTAGAGCCTTGCTTGGTTTGCCTGTTAGCAATATGCTAATTGTGAAAGTAGTAAAGAACTGTGTTTATGTTCTGGCATTGTGTATTTAGGCCAATTGTTGCAGTTGACTTTAGTTTTTCTTTGAAAAGCTGGTTCAGAATCCCCAGTGCAGAGCTCACACTAGTTATCAGGACATGCATAGACTGAGTTTGAGACAAGGGATTGGCTGCAGCTCATTCACCTTGGTGTAGAGGACCTTGTTTGTATCACCTTTCACATTGCCTCTGAATGTCACCTCTACAGCACACATCCTCCAGGAGCTCTGATTCTGCTCCTGCTGGATGTGAATGTGCCATGTAAAACCAGCTTGCTGCTCTGTACCAGCTCACTAAATCCTTTCCTCTTCATTTGCCTTTGCCACTCCTGCAGCTGTGGCCACAGTGGTCCTCAGATCCAATCGACTTGTTCTGCTGCGAATTCCATATTTTCCAGCTCTTTTTCTACCTGAGCAAAATCAATTGCTCTAAGTACTACCAGTCTAATCTGGCTGTACTTCATCCCATTCCCTAGGGGTAAATTAACAGGATGAGCAACAAGGCAGTGGAACATCAGCTTCTTTGTTACTGTTCCTGCCCTTTTTACCAAGAACTTTTCTGTCCTTAACCACAGCTCTTCATCACAAGACTCCGCTTCTGTGCTTCACCAGCACAAACCAAGATTTTTTTTTTGTTTGCTTCACTGATTCTTCGTCTCCTCTCACATCCATCTTAAAATGTATCTTTCAGCCTTGCTTATCCTTGTTAATTTCTCCCTTCTTGGATTTATGATCAAGCACTTTCACTTATTAATCATACAATGTCTTTTTAACTTCATTGTGTGACTTAAACCATTATTTTAGTTAACTGTGTACAATGTTTTGGGTTTCTATGAAAGCTACTTACCGTACAACACAGTTACAGTGCTTTTTGAATGTTTTTTCCTCTGAAACAGTAACAAAAATTCTTCTAGTACATTGTTATGTCATTGCTCATAAATTAATTTGCAAGACTGAAATGAAATATTTAGACTTCAGTCTTTCAAACTCTTCCACTTGAGTTCTCCCACTAAGCTTGAAGAAGATTGAAAAGATTTAGGCCTGTTCATGGGGCACTTCAGCAACTGGCAAAAACAGGTAAATGAAAACAGCGGGGTTTAGGGCCACAGCCTCAATTGCACCTGTGTATCTTCCTACCTATGGCAAGAATAAAGAGAAATCATGAAATTATTATAAAAGACAGGACATAACTGACCAATAGTTTCTCCTCATCCCAGAATAAGTATATGGGCTGTCTTAGCACAGGTTATCCTTGAAGTTGTAAGCCAGGTTAGATAAAACAAATGGAGGAAAAGGGTTAATATCCATATATATGTCAATAGTATGTATTAGGAAAGATAAAGATATGTAACAGCTGTGAGTCTTCACAGCACAAGCAAAATCAATCGCACGGTTATTCTTAGGGGATGTGGCATGACCTAGCCTGGCTGAAGGTGTTTTTTTTGAGTTATCCATCATTTTGTTGGGTTGGGTGCTTGCTCTGGAAAGGAAGTTCTGTATAACTTTTTCCTGCAGCTCTGCCAGCAGAAGAACTTTAAGCAAACTTTTACTGCACTGTGTGGCACTGGGTGTTGGGATCCAGGACCACCCTCCCCTGTGTTGCTGGATGTGTTTGTCCTTGAGTTCCCAGTCCTCATTCCCAAACCCAGAATGGCTCCCTCCTCCTTGATGGGTTGATTTCTGCAGCAGAGGGAAGGAACAGGAAATGACTTCTAATCTGGAGGTTCCAGTTGTCATCCTTCAGCTCCAGTCCTAGAAGGGTATCACGTAGCTGCTGACCATATTAGGACATCTGACCTGCTTGCATCTCCTCTGTAGAGCTATTCCTGGTCCTCATTTGTGTTTTTTGAAACACTTGAAGTAGAAAACTGGGATTAGAGAAATACAAATTATTGTAAAAGCCCTGCTGAGTGTCTGAGTTTTTGCAGACAGTCCTGTACTTGCAGTTATTTCCATCTTGTAGTTTAATACAACCTCAAAAATCCATACTGCTTTGCTCCCTTCTGCCTATTTCTTCTGCAAGGTGTACATGTTGATCAATAAAGAATCTATTTCCCCCTTTTCATTACTTCTAGCCTCCCTGCCATACTCATAGTCTCTTATACACAGGCTATGAACAATTCCACTGTCTCAAAATTATTTTAAATGTAATTTAGGCTGGAATGCAGCAGAGTGACAAATGCCAGTGAATTGAGAGGGTTTGTTCACCAGAGGCTGCAATCTCTTGCGACAGCTAACTACAGCTCTAATCTTCATTTGCACTTTCCCAGTCCTGTAACAGATTGCATTGCTCTCACCCTTTCTCTCTCTCTCGCTGTTATTAATTCTTCACCTTTAAAAAGATTAATACCTTTCAAGAAATGGGCTTGTGTGCTGATTCAACTATTCTGACTGGTAATATATGGAGCCCACGGCACTGAGAACAGCAGTTTGATATCTACCACCTGATGGACCTTGATGTACAGCCACTGTTATCTTAAGTTTTCATGGTTTGTGAGGCTTAACACTTACTGTGCTTGGGTGAGAAGGTGCTGTTGGTGGGAATGGAGGAATTGCTCTAAGGGTTAAGAGAACCACGGGACAGTTTCATACTAATCCTCCCTGCCTGCTGTACATTTCAATGGTGAAAGGCTGACCCCGGTACCTGGCTTTTTTGTCAGCAAAAAAGCTTTCAGTGGTCTGCTTGGGAATCAACACAACTATAAGGTGTGATAAAAGGGAAGGGCTGAGGTAAGTGGCAGAAATAGTAGAAATCACTTAAATTTCACCTGTACCAGAACAGATTATGATGTTGACTTCACGAAGTACCAGCTCTTTCTCATTACATTGTGCTATTGCTGATAGAGAAGTATATCAAGTTGTCTGCCACTGAAGCCTTCTAAGTATGAATTTAATAGAAATCCTCGTCTTTAAAAACTGGCACTCAAATATCCATTAGCAGTCTTCACAGTCATGAATATAATATTATTCCTTATGCCTGTATTTGTATAAAATAAGGATTTTGTTAAAAACAATTTTGTACTGTTGTTATACTAATTTTAATTTTATTTTCTCATTATTTAATAATTCTAGAAGTTTAAAAAATATGCATCTAAAGTATGAAATAGGCAGCTTACTGGCGTTTCAGGAAACAGCTTACTGGCACACGGCTGTTCCAGGTGCATTTTAAGGGAATGTATAATCCAGACTAAAGCAATTTCTGAGTGATTATCTTCTCTTCTTTGGCATGTTCCATCTCCTCACCATCCTGGACTAGCTCTCACTCAGTCTAGCTGTCCTTCATCCATCAGTTCTAAGGCCTTTTGTGTTTTAGGACTTCCAACCCCATCCCAGCAGATACGAACTGATGTATTTTAGCTAGCTGACCTTAATACCATGTGTATGTCTATACCAATCAGTCCCATGCTACAAAATTGAGCTTTAAAAAAGCTCTGAGCAAGTGGACTCACTGAGTGCTGAATGATTGTGGGTTATATGTTTCTGTCACTGAACTGCCTCAGATATTCCAACAAACATTTCATTCTGAAGTATAAATATACTATGTATTTCAGATTGTATCAGACATTTAAAATGTGAATTAGCTGGTGAATGTGGTGTCTAAACTGCTATTAACTGTCCCTTTAAAATACATATTTAAATCCTAGGCTGTGTATGACTGAATTTGATTTAGCACTTTGTCTTAAACCACAATTCAATTTAAGGGAGCCAGTAATTGGGTTTTCCTCACAGTGACAGAGGATCTCAGAATGAGGTTGCTTTGACAAATATTGTGGGCATTATACTCTTATGGCATGAAACTTTACTCTGTTGTCACTGAAGTCAAGGGTGTCCATTGATTTTACTGAAAAGTGGAAGCAGCCCCACAGCCAAGCGGGCTTTAAGACACATTTTAGAAATAATTCTTTGGGCAGGTGGCATTGTCCAAAATACTCTTGGCAAATACAGCTGATTTAGAAAGCAGCTCACACTTTTTCTTGGTGAAGTAGTACAACCTATTTGATAAACGGGTGTGCCATTAGATGAAGCTGGTATGACCCACAGTTGAAACCAGCTACAGACTTTAAAAATAAACCAATATTGACACACTTCTAGAGAGAAAAGATTGCCTTATTACAGCTTGGTATTCATTTTCTGCATTTCTGTGGATATATCAGTGTATGCATATGTGCCCTACGGAGTGTGTAATTGCACGCATGTACGGGGTCTGGTGGGCAGGTATCATCTTAAGGCCAGTGGAGGGGCTGCTTACCTGTACAAGGCACTTGTACTTGGTACTTTTTTAAAGCTTATACTTTGTATCTTCTAGTATCTCTTGGAAGCTCTTCCAGCCTTGCCATGCTGCCTGGGTGGTAAAGATTTCACAAGGAATTACTGTGTGATGGTAGGAGCTGTGTACTGCTCTACACGAATCCCTGTGCAGAACCACAGTACAAAGTTTGTCTGAGGCAGTCGTATGTATTTTACAGGATATCCCATCCTTGCTCCAGCTTCCTGTACCTCCGAAGCCCGCAGGCACAAAAGGGCCCCTGGTGATGCCTTCCTGCAGTGGAAGGTTCCTGAGCAGCAGTGCTGGCAGTGAGGACACCGGGCATGACCATGGCAGCCTGTGCTGTGGCTGAACATGTTCCATGGCCCTCACAGACTACATTCTCATAAGACAATCTGAAAATATTTTTAAGAAAGTGACACAGAAATCTCTTTCCTGGATTGTTTGGGTTTTGGTTTTTGTGGGGTTTTTTTGGGTTTTTTTTTTTGTTTGTTTTTGTTTTTGTTTTGGTTTTTTTGTTTTGTTTTGTTTCTGTAGCAAAGACCACTTAGTTTCTCTGCCATCTCTTATTTGCTATATTAAGCCTTATTTGGATGTTTTTATGTAATAGGCATAAATGTAGCGTTTTAAAGGGAGAAGTGTTTGATTTAAAAAATCTTGTTTATTCTCAAGAATGTGTAAAAGTTATATGGTTTAAAAAATAAGCTGAAATTCTGAGAGGTGCTTCCTGATTGAAGGCAATCTATTAGAGCAGAAGAGGCAAATCTGTGGAAATCCTCATCACATAGAGCTAAAATTTGCACAAGTTAAAAATGATAGGGTAGGATCAGAGGTGGGGGTGGGATGCATCACGGATTACTGTATACAACTCCAGTGCTAGTGTTCCTGATGGGGAAGTGTTCTGGAGAAATGTTACTGCATTGCTTACCTTTATTCATGTGGTTTTCCATGTCTGATGGACATTGTCAGAGTGAGGATACTTGACTAGACGGATCTTTTATCTGATATAGATAATACTGCAAAAAGAAAGAAGCCTGAAGAAATAACCTTATTTTAATAAAATACCAAATGACTTCTTTATTCTTGTCAATACCAGAATGTAGGCAAGAGATACTCTCTTAGCTGCTAGGCTGTGCCTATTCACAAGGTTTTTGGAAAATCTAGATGATAATTCTATTAGAAATATGACTTTCAGAATAACATGTATTCAGGCCCTAATAAAGAAGGTATTGGATGTATGGGTGGATACATTGATGGATACATCCATATATGGATGGATACATTGCTTCATTTCAGTAGCAGCCATAAGCCAGAGAGCTATTAGATCTCTATTGCTGGATGACAGTATTTTCTGCTTAAACTAAGCAGAAAGTAGTTAATGTGATCATCTAATGACAGGGCCATTCAGTCACATCTAGGGAACTTCTGGTTTAACTCCATCCCCTTCTCTTCTGGGCATGATGATGTGTTGGTGGAATTCTAAGAGGCATCCACTGTAATCCCTGGGGAGGGGAGGAAGAAGTAAGTGTTAATCCCTTCCTGCTCAGAGGAAGTCCTGAACACAGCTCTAGACCAAAAGGGCATCCCATCAGTTAGGGGCGGCTCTTGATTAGATGGAATTGTCCAAAGGAGACACGGTTCCTTTGCTTATGAGAGAAGATACCGCCCATGACCTTCAGCTATAGATTCTCATCATGTGTGATGGCCCAGGGAACAACAGATTTTAGAGATCAAAACTCACAAAACTACCATGTGGCTAAATTTTCGGGCTTTAAAGAAAAGGTACTGTAGGAGAGGGAGGATTTGTTCTTCTGAAAGGCTGAAATAATTGAAATACACCACTAATATGACTTAGAGGCTGCAGCAGAAGGGAACTCCTTTCTTCCAATTTTAGCAATTCCCAAGTGTTTAGTAGTAGTTCATTCACTTCATGATAAAAATGAGGAGATTTGAGGCAACACATTTTACAAGGCTTGTTAAACCTTGACAGGAAAAAAAAGTTGGCCTCTAGCACAGCATATTGTGAGCTGAAAGAAACAAGAGTGAGAGGAAGATGAGAATTAGAGCTCCTTGGAGAGCAGAATCTCAAGGGTTTTACCGACACCAGGTCTTAGTCAAGAAGGACCATGGAGTGACAAAAAGAGAGACTCTGTGATAGCTACAAATGAGGTGTACTGGAAGGATGAAAGTCTGAAGGACAAGCTGATGCCTGCAAGGACTGGCTAGAGGGCACAGTCAGTCAGCAGAGCTGATAGTAGATGCCTGCTGAGATAAAAAATATGGAGAAAATCAGATAAAAGGCATAAAATCTGCTATGTAACAGTTAGCAGGTGTTATGCTTGCTTTTTTAACAACAGGCAGACTTTAAACTGAGCTGGTTCTTACTGGGTTTTGTCATTTTTTGTATGATTGTTAGAAGTTCACATTTGCACCTGCTAAATTGTAGCTGGATTCTAACTTCATAAATACCAGCATCCATCTTGCTGCTTCTGGTTCGGCTCCCGCTAGTCTGAATTTGCCTACGTGTAACCACCACACACTCCCCAAAATATACTACCTCAAAAAGTGATTCAGACCAATAATTGTGCCCTGAGGCATATAGTTGAACATTCACCTCAGAAAAATGAACAATTCTAGTAAGTGAGCTCGTGTGTATCACATACAATCAATCCTTTTCAGAAGACTTAACGCACTTAGAACAAAATGTAACCCTGCTTTGTTCAACTCCACGTATGTTTATAAAAGTGTCTGACTAATGGTCCTGAGAGCTCTTCTAATATATCCATTGGGGAAACAATGACAAAATTTTGGACAAAAAGTAGTTGAATTCATTTCAATATATGCAAAGGAAAATAATCTAGAAAATTTTTTAAAAATTTAGTCAACCCATTCCAATTATAAATATTGCAGTTAGGTGAGTGATGTGTGATATATCAGAGAAACTTAGCTCTAGCAATTCTAGTGGGTTTTCAAAAATATATTTCTTTAGAGTGATTTGAGACTGAAGACAAACCTCTGTGTTAAGTCTTTAATGGATAGTTCTGTAGAAATTCTGTCTATTCAAAATACAGGGTAATATAGCATAATGCTCAAGCTAAGCTTAAGGCTCCATAGGATTTAGAAAATAAAGTTTGACCATAAATATTATGATAGTTTTCTACTTCTATTTTTTGTAGGAACATTAACTTGCCAATCCATTCTATACATGGATCTGTATGCATAGCTTTAATTCACTTACAGAGTGGATTGCAAATATACATACATACATATATATGCCAGTTCCTTAGGTGGTTTTATTCAATAGGTATCAAGGGGTTTTATGAAGGAAGTTAAGTATGATGATTGTCTCAACTTTGCAGATGGGGAACTTAAAGTAGGGAGGGCTTTGCAGACTTGCTGAAGGCTGGAAGTAATTCTCAAAACTGAGTGGTGGTTTTCTAAAAAGTTTTTGACAGCATAAGATAAACCATATTCTGCTGAGCATTTGTGCTTTGGTATCTCCAAAACTTTTTTAAAGTGTGTTATTACCACAGAAAACATAGGAACAAATTTGTAAGTGTTAGCTTGTTAAAGTTTAGCTGAAGGTTTTGCACCTGAAATTAGGGTGGAAGGCAAAATCTTGCTTTTCATGTGAAGATGTGTACATCAATCCATAGCAAAGAAGAGGCAACTGGCAATGAGAAAATAATAAAAACTGTAAGTATTTTTAGATTCCTTATTTATTGTAAATCTAATGCAAAATTGAAATCCTGCATTGGATTTCTTTACTTGCTGAAAAATATCTTTAATGCCCAAGATACATACAGACCAGAAGTGTGTACATGCATAAACTTAGATGCAAGTCTGTATATAAAATTATACCCATGTACCTCCATGCACATGCTTTATATTTTGTGATCCATCCTTTTCTTCCTCTCATTAAGGCAAATCATAATCCACATTTTCACCTTCTTTTCTTGGGTTTCAGTTTCAAAGCAACACTTACATGACCATGGGTTTTGTGTTTACAGCATTTTCTATTGTGCCAGCTGCAGTTAAGTGTTTATTTGGAAAGCTTCATTGAGACTGGCCAAAAAAAATTCTTATTACTTTTCAGAAGTAATTCTTGCTATCACTTATTATTTAATGAGGTGGATATGGAATTGTTGAACCTGCAGCATCAGTGGTGATAAGATTAAAAACCTGCAGATTTTGTCTGCCCTTCCAAACAGTTGCAGTTTGTTCTGATGAGATTCCACGCAGGAGTTATGAGTTGGTTTAGACTTGTTAGTAGCCAGTAGCTTTCACAGATGATCAGCTGGACTACTAAACTAGGTCTGAAAGCAGCATCTGCAAGACTGGTGGAAATGACTGCTTATCAGATAGTTGGCCCACATCTATTTTAATTGTTACTTATTAAGCAAAGATCAGCTGGCAAATGGTCTTCACAGAAGATGTTCTGCCATCCGGTGATTTCTGGATTACAACCCTTGTCCTGAGTCACAGTTCTGAAGAATGTGAGAGAGGTCGGTTTAGAGGTAATAAAACCTTCAGACTCTTGGCTGTGGTGAGGAAATCTCCCTGTCCCACTGTGGCAGTCTCCTAGCTACTCTGTTTGCTCAGGCCAGCTAAAAAGCAGTGTGGAAATATTATATGTTAGAGTCCATTACGCTCTTGAGAAAATTGTCTTCTAGCTGAAATCCAAAACAAAGGAACCTGCTAAAATACAGTAATGAGATTGTGTACCAGGTTTATATAAACAAATCTTCATAACAGCAAATGAGGAAATTAGTCATAAAATCCAGTCAACCAATAACAGAGTTTGTGCCTGTAAATTCTTAAGCACCATTTTGAAAATGGCCACTATAATGAAAAGAAAGTAATCTTGGTTTGATGGCAGCAATGGTAATCAGTTTTCTCTAGTAAGCGTTGGTAGGGAATGTTTATAATAATGTTCAGTGTATAATAGGGCATTGTGGTATTGGTACAATCCTAGTTCTAGCAGAGTTACTCTTAGCTGGGACTGGTTCCTCTGTGTCTTCATTCAAAAAAAATGTAGAAAGCAGAACAAGAACACCACAATGCAGGACTCTTCAGAATTCTGTCTGGTCATCTTTAGTAATTGTGTGCAGTTATAGCCCTTTTTGCTCAATTTCTTGTAAGCTTCTGGCTGACTTGCCACCCTTCAAAGAGCTGCATGGATGAAGAGTGTTATTAGCGAGCTGGATACAGGTAAACAGAAAAGATAGGGTGTGCCCATGGATCAGTGTTCTCTGTGGAAATGTTTATTTTACTTGTTGTTACTTACTTTAGTTTTGAGGAGTTATTAATGTGAGTCTGAGGATAATCAGTTTGGGCAGAAGTTTGTGGAGGGGAAAAAAGTATATTTTAAATGTCAAATTATATTTATAGAAATTGCAGCTTGGATTACATGCAATTGACAGTGCCCTTTAGATTAAAAAGTGAGATAGGATCATCTTATTTTCAATAATCTTTTATGTTTAAGGTGTTTCTTTAATGGTTTGAATTGCAGCTTAAAAATAGAAAGCCTGTGCATATGCTTCTGCTTGCTAGGGTACTGCAGACTTGATTTCTGAGGTTGCTGACAGCTTCTGAAAGATTTAGGAACTGTCAGCAGGAAACATTCCCATAGAATCTGTACTGTGAACTTTTTCTGGAAAAACAGCATCATTTAGCAGGTAATATATCTGCAATAAAAATACAGTTATGCAATAATGGCTCATTAATATGGTCGATCATAACATGGTCTTTTCAATTCAGTTTAAACAGGAACTTGTGGAAAGAAATAAGTTCCTACTCAGCTAGCTAGTGAACTTGGTTATTTCTTTTGTATTGTTGGGTTTATGCTTTGAAATAGTTATTTGATTTGAATGGGAGATAACATTTAGTCATGCATTGGATTTCTGCATAAACAGATTTCCATTTATGTTTAGATTAGTACAATATGGCTTTTTCCTTTTTCTTCCTTTTTTTTTAACGTTTTTGAATATGCTAGAAACTGCTGGAGTACATTGGTATGTAACTGCTAATTTATCCTTTATGTCTTTATGATCTTGTCAGTGCTTCATGTCTGCCATAGTTTTTCTAATCTAAAATAATCCCAGTGAAATCCTTTGATTGTCTGTTTGGACCTGATCCATTTCTAAAGCAGGAATGTAATGGGCTTTATGGCACTTACTTGGAAGTAATTTATCCAACAGAGTGAATATAGATACTTGTTTTAATAAGAATATGCTTTATGGTAAGTGGAGACGGCTATTTAATTAGCCAAAGGGAAAGTAGTTCATGATACAATCTGTTCCAATCATCTTGGACATTAAACAAAAAGTCAGACAAAGTTATTTATGTACATGCACTTTATTTGCAGTTGTTTTGAGTAACCTCTTGGTAGAACTTTATAGCATTATCTGGGGAAAAATGTGGATGTGCATTTCTTTAAAAAAACATAAACAGGAGTTTCACTTATTGCTGTCAGTGCTTCAAGTGCGCATCTCTTAAAGCAGTTGACAGTGGCAGCAGTGCTCAGTTTATCCTGGATAATACGCTCTTTTGACATTTGGTGGTTTACATCTTTTTGGTGTGAAGGCTGATATAGGATGCTATAAAAGCATTACACTCTGCTTCTTTCTAATGTGGATTTTTCTATTGCCTTGAGCTGCCTATTGCATAGATAAATAAGATGTATTTCTGAAGCAGGAGGATTCCTGTGCAGTGCTGTAGAAGCTGCTAGGATTTTAGGAGGGATTAGAACAGCATTTAGAAACTAAATGGGAACATGCTTCTTTCAGTTTTTCTGACTATACTGAGTACTGAACTTTTCCTTAATTCTTTGTGTTAAAAGCTGCTATTAGTAGTATTTGCAGTTACAAAACTAAAAACAGCAAAGCAAAGGAGGAGCAGTGTGCTAGTGTTAAAGCATTCTGTTATTTATGAGTATGATATACTTTGTCATTAGAGTGCACTAACTACAATGCTTCCTCTTCTTGCAAAATTGTCTTTCTTTAAGGGTCTAATCCATAACCTGTTTGATTTGATTTAATAACTTGTGTGACTCCAGTGGTCTTTGGATGATGTGCCGAGAAAGGAAGAAAGGAAATCTCATTTACCCAAATGAAGTTGGAGCTATTGCAAATACAGGGCACTTTTGGAGAAAAAAGGTTGTGTTTCCATATGGGAGAGGTGCTTGCCTTATCAGTAGTTAAAATGGTTATTTGTAATTGTTAATGTCCCCTCCCTGCCCACCATTTTGTCTGTAGAAAATCTTCTGAGGTTTTTACACTTAAGCAGATCACCAGGATATTCCTGAACAACTGATTTCATATGCAGTTTGTCAGTTCACAGGAATTTGTGTGTAGTTCACAGCATTTTGTGTAGTAAAGCCTTCATTGTGCTGAACAGACAAGTATTTTCTCAGCATTATGATAAGAGACACAGATACCAGGCATACTCATTCAAGAGGAATGCCTGTTGCAAGAGGAGTGCAGTCCTAGGGCTGAGTTTATTTAGTGTAAAGAAAAATATAAAAATTAAGGAAGCACTTTCCTTACAGTTCCAGCTTCCAACCTCTTGTTCAGTGAGTTGGAAGAGTTTTTGATATAAGACAGCGGGTGTGTGCTGACACTTCCCCTCCTCCCCACAAACATGTATCACCAGCTGGTTTATGTGACCCTGCCTGTTCCCATGAAGTCAGTAGTAACGCTGGAATACCAAGCAAATATGGCCTGCATACACACACAAGTCATGACATAGCTGGAGTCTAAAAGCCAACAAACCCATGGCTTTCTTCTCTGCAACAAGTCAGAGATGAGCAACTACTGTAAAGTGTATGGATTCCTCAAACAGACCATTTTATTCAGCTACATAATGCAAATAAAAGCATCACACTAAAGGGGAGAGATGTTTGGTTTGGGTCATATTATGACAAAATTCCACATTAAATCAATTTAGCAGCTTAGTTCTGGCAAATCACCAGTAGGTTACTCACAAGGATCAGAGACTTGCTGTGTCCGGTACTAGTGTGATAGCAAATGTTAATAGACAGCTCAAGCTCTATTCAAAATTGCATTTTAAAGTTGAAACAAAAAAATTAAAGCAGGTATTTATTATGTACAAATAATAACTGCCCAAAGACCCAGAGGAAAACCTGTCTGAACTCCCCAGACCTGATTGTCTAAGGCCCATTTTCTGGAAGGCGCTAATTGCCTCCTAAGGGATGCCAAATGCTCTCAGATCATTGAATTCAATGAACCCCAATTGATGTATTTCAGTGAATTCCTGATGAAGTCAGCCCTTTGAGCACTACAGACTCAAGGGCTCTCAGAAGTATGCTGGATCATGTCCTACATGAACAAACAAAACAAAGTTAGTACAGTGTTCTGTATGTCAACCAGGGAGATTAATAGGTCAAGAACATCAACTAGAATTTATGTAGCTGTACTTTATGCCTTCATTTTTGGGCACAGATGCATCTTTAACTTTTGCACTGTGAGTAGTGGCATCGATTCACATATAGGGAACTCTCCAATGTCTACAACTCAGTGCACCTAATTCCTTGCAGGGCTAACACCTGAGGGATTTAAGAGCAGGGACAGGACAGGTCTGCTGTTCTCCCAGTCAGCTGGACAGCTGAGCATTCTCGGGAGCTGCTGCTGAAGCCTTTTGTGGGCTGTGCTGGTTCGGGTGCTGCTGCAGCGGCGGCTCAGCTGTGCATGCAGGCGTTACATAATTGTGAATGTGGTAACATCAACGGTGAGCCCAGGGTTAAAAGTGCCCTCCCTTCGCAAAGCTCTGAGACTGAACAATGTTTTTAGGGTATACACAAACTCTTTAAAAATACAGCAAACACTTCCTAGCACCTCTCTGGAGCTTTTGGGACTAAACTACTTACCCTATATTGGCAAATTTAGCTTTTCAACTTCAGTGTGAAGTTGATCATTACATTATATTGGCAGCTCTTATCTATTACTGACATACAACCACCTCTACAGTGAAATGCAGTAGCCTTTTCAAAGTGACATTGCACACTCATGGGAAATAGCAGGCACACTTTACTGATCACAGATCCTCAGATTTAGATCTCACACAAAAGACCTTCAGATCTCCTAACACCTGAATCCAATACTGAATGAGAAGGAAAAACATTGTCTATTGCATCACTAAGCTGTTCCTGTAGTGGTAAGCTTTCTTGGAGGTCTCTCTTCCAAATGCTAAGCAGCCGAACCGGTCTTAGCTTTTAAGATCACAGCCCAAGGTGGTATGGCTGCAGGCCATAACTCTAATGAAAACCTGGTACAGTGGGTAGATTGTTTCTGGATCTCATTATAGACCATTGTTCCACTACTTCTGCTGTTTCTAATTCCTAAACCTAATATTTACCTCTGAGCATTCAAAGTTATTTTGAATTTTATCTTGACAAATCACTAAGGGGTCTATTCTTCTTTCAGTGCATGCATTTAACTCTCATTAATGTTCATATGAGTTATGCACAGAGCTCAGCTCCAGCAGGTTTTTCCAGCAGGGCCTGAGTCCCAGCCCTTATATGGTGTCTCAAAGTTTCTCAGGCTTCTGAACAAACACAAAATTCTTCTGCCCAAATGGAGCAGAACAGTGCTTCCTCCCACCCTCCACTGTGACCTTCTGGTCTGCTCTACCTATCGGTGGTAAGGAGTCTGTCCCCTTTCCCCATTTCCAGCCATGCTTATGTATGCATACTGGGAATCTAGAGAGTGTGATTTAGCTAAGAACTCACTCAGCTCAGTGTTACAGAATCCTTGTGCAAGCTTTTACTGTAGAGTAACTGACGGTGTATTTTGTACTGAATCAGGCTCTAAATTATGCCTAACGCTCAGTTAACTGGAAAGAAAAACAAGTCTGGGCATATTACACACCATTTTGACATTCTGTGAGCTCTCTGGCAGTCTTTCAGTTATACTTCTCAAAGATACTTTTGCTTTTTTCTTCATATTCTTGACAAAATGTTATGTATCCTGGACTGAACAGATGATATCTAGAAACAAACAAACCCTGAAGGAATTAATTTTTAGACACAAGAACCCAAAGGTTTAATAGGATGAGTGTTGTTCATACTGTATTAGCTTCTGTAGCATGAGTTGAGAGACTTAGCATAAAGGTTTTGGAAAATTATGATTTTCTGGGGCTTCGGCACCAGCCCTTTGATACAGTGCAGTTACTTTGTCAAGCACTGACTGAAGCAATCTCAAAGAAAATGCTGAAAATAGAAGGGGCTATTTCGAAACTTAAAAATGCCTCTGCAGGGCAAGGTGCATTCTCCTCTGCCTGGTGAAAGGAAAATAAATCTCTTCCTAATAGAGAAGAGCTGTAGAAAACAGACCTGGAAATACCAGAGTCTGCATTACAGGGATCTCTGGATACTGTCATGAAATAGCCAAATATGTCGCTTCTACAGGTAGAGCTCACTGGGACAAAAAAACTTTCATTCTTCCACAGATTTTTATGTTTTCTTTGAGGTTGGTGGAAGGAAGAGGGAAGAACTACCCCCCATTTTTGACAAAAGCCAAAACCACAGGAAACACGATATATCTGAAATTAACTGTGCTGCAGGGAGTGCTGGACTGAGTGATGGTGTCTGCCATAATTTTGGTCAGTTTTAGTGCTGTGGTTTGCAGAGAAGAATCAAATTGGAAGGAATTTTGTTGGTCCTGGGGCTCCCAGGGCCCACAGTCCACTGTACTATCTGTCCCGAGAGCAAGGACACGAGATTTCTGGTTAAACCGGTTCCCAGAATTTGGAGCAATGTTGAAGACAGGCAGCCTGAACAGATTTCAGAAGTGGGTTCCTGAAAGCTTTGGGATTCAGTATGATGACAAATGTTATCCTGCAGATACCTACAAGCTACAGTGCAAGCCGTTTTCAGGCATGAGGCAAGGGTCCTTGATCCCAAAAGCTCTGCTTTGACTGAGGCGTCCAGACGAGTACCAGTACTGAGAACTGCAGCAGTCTGGGAAACTGGGCTTCCCAACAGCTCAGCAGCCAGGCTGGCAAGGAGCCAGACACGCTAAAACCTGCCTGACAGACAGGGTGCCACTACGTGTTGGCTGAAATACTTGGGGGACAGTTTATAGGTTTTGATGAACCAGCATTTTTGACAAGCAAATGTCACTGGAGAATTCCCAATGAACTGTAGTTTACAGCAGTTTGAGATGGTTCAGGTGTTGTTTGGTTTAAATCAGGTCTTCTTATAAAATGCCAGCAAATGTCAATTACATGTCCAAAACTATGACATCAAAGTTCTCTCTTTTGAGGGCATGGGTTACTTACAGAAAGCTAGTTCCTAAATAAATTCTATGTATTTTCTGTACAGAAGGCCTAGGCTTCTAGGATTTTGTCTGCTTTTCACTTCCTAGATGGAGCAACCTGGCCAATCAGACAATAAAGGAAGGTGTTTGTGTGTACCAAGGGGTAAATTAACAGCTCCAGCCTCAAAGAAGGAAAGTGCTGTTTGATGTTGTGATTTCTACTTCTTCCTTGGAGATAGAACTAAGAGTTCCATGGTCAGTTATAGGCTCTCAATCAGGACTGCCTCTTTTGCACCCTTAGGAGCTAAACAAGCTACAAAGCCCATATGTGTTTTTCTTGAGCATGTTTCAGTTTGTCATATGAGCAGAACCCAATGTGTTTCTAATTCATCTTCTTATTCTCTTTAGTTTTGGGATAAAAGTCGCTCTGACAGAGCCTGCCCACTTATTTTTGCCCTAGTTGTTTTACTTGGGTTGCTTTTTGGGCTTGTACCTGGGAGTATCTCAGTGTTTCTTCTGTTTCTTCCCTGTTACTCAGGTTCTGCTCTCAAGGTGGTTTTTGTGCTAAACCCTTGAGCTCCTTCCCCAAGGGCTTCCCAATTTTCTGTGTATCTCTCCAAACTGTGCAGTGATGTAGCATGGTCATCATGTTCCTGCTGGTTCCAGTGACAGCCTCTTCCTTAGACTCAGACTGACTTTGCATGTTGATGTGTCTGACGCTGTATCAGAATCTCCCATCTTCTTCTTTGTCCCAGTAGCTAATGTTAAACTAATGCACTAAATCAAACATCATGCCTTGCAGTCAGGCAGTCCAATATAAAATCACACATTTACAAGCTTTCATGCTTAAGAAAATTGAATCATAGAATCATTTATCGGAAAAAGAATCATTTGTTGGAAAAGACCCTTTATAGAAGAGTAAGAGCTAACAACTGCATCTGGATAGCTGCCGTCATAGCATTATTTTTAATATACTATATATTTTTATTTTTCCATCCTCTGGATAATTTTTCGCAGAGATGGTACAGTGAAGTGTGCTTTCAGCAATGATGAGAGTGGCTTTGATGCTCTCAAATGACAGTTTTACCTTAGAAGGAACAATAACCAAGCTTATATTTTCACTAATTGGTGGCACCAGCGGGCTCTACAGTTGGTGCAATATCTTTGTTTTTAAACAGTGGGCTCATTAGAGGCAGTAGGCTGCTTCCATTGGAATGGTTAACAAGCTGCAGCCCAGAACATTTCTGCATGCCTTTCCACCCCCTCAGAGACTGCCTTAGTCATCATAGCCTAAGAAAGTAAGAAAGATTGTTTGCTGAAATGTGAAGGAATTTTACCATTCTGTGGTATTGGAATTAACATATTATTATTGGATTCCAGGCCTTTATTACTTTAATGTCTTTATTTTGACTATGGTTCTAAAAAAGCAGATCTGTGAAAAAACTTCTGGCTTAATACACAAACATAAAACTTTTAAGGGCATTATGGTGGAAACATGCTTGATTGAGAGCTGTGGGCATTAATATAACTAATTCAATCTAAACTTGCTTCAGTACCCTCTATTTACTGAAACAACTTGAGCTAAGCAATGGTTATATTGTCTTGTACTGGAAGGAAAACAATTGTTCATTGTATATCACAGAATCATAGAGTGGTTTGGGTTGGAAAGGACCCTAAAGGTCATCTCGTTCCAATGTCAGTGCCAAGGGCAGGGACACCTCCCACTACTCCTGGTTTCCCAAAGCCCCATCCAACCTGGCCTTGAACACTTCCATCCACAACTGCTCCAGACAGCTGGTTCCAGTTCATCACCATACTACCAGTAAAGAACTTCTTCCTAATATCCAATCTAAACCTACCCTTTTTCAGTTTAAAGCCATCTGCCCTTGTTCTGTCACTATTTGTCCTGTGAAAAGTCCCTCTTCAGCTCTCTTGGAGCCCCTTCAGCCACTGGAATGGGCTCTAAGCTCTCCCCAGAGCCTTCTCTTTTCCAGGCTGATTAACTCAATTTCCTCAGCCTGTTTTCACAGGAGAAGTGCTCCAGCCCTCTGATCATCTTTGCTGCCCTCACCTGGGCTCAGGACCTCAACAGGTCCACATCTTTCTCCTGTTGGGACCCTAGAGCTGGACACAGCCCTCAATCTATTGTCTCATGGGAGCAGAGGGGGAGAATCACCTCCCTTCCCCTGCTGGCCACGCTGCTTCAGCTGCAGCCCAGGACAGGGTTGGTTTTCTGGGCTGTGAGTGCTCATTGCTGGCTCGTGCTGAGCATCTTGTCAGCCAAAACCCCCAATCCTCCTCAGGGCTGCTCTCCATCCGTTCTCTGCCCGGCCGTGTTCGTGCTTGGGACTGCCCCGAGCCAGCAGCAGGACCTTGCTCTTGTTGAACTGGACGGGGTTCACACGGGCCCACCTCTCCAGCCTGTCAGTGTCCCTCTGGTGGCATCCCTTCCCTCCAGCCTGTCGGCCACACCTCACAGCTCGGTGTCATTGTCACCGATGAGGATGCTCTTGATCCTGCTGCCCGTGTCACCAACAAAGCTGAAACAGAGCCAGTGCCAATACTGACCCCTGAGACCACCACCAGTCCCTGGATTCCACTTGGACATCGAGCTGCTGACCACGACTCTTGGCCATTCAGCCAATTCCCTGTGCACCAGGTAGTCCATCCATCAAATCCATGCCTGGCCAGTTGAGAGACAAAGATCCCATGTTAGGGTGGTGTCAAATGATTTGCACGAGCCCAGGTAGATTACTAGGCTGTAGCTCCCCAGGTCTTCCTTATTTCCCTTTTTAGAAAATGGAGGTGATGTTTTCCCTCTTTTCATCCAGTGGGAAGTTTACTGGACTGCCACAGCTTCTCAAATATAATAGAATTATGATTTAGAATTCAATCCAATCACCCAGTGGAATAACAGGAGCTCCTTACACCCCAGCATAGGGACAACAGTGGATTTGAAATAAAACCAACAGAGCTTTTGCTTTCAAGACCATTATCCTCAAGGCTGGGAGGAGGTCTTGCTTAAATTTTCCTGATAAGACTGTAGTAGATGACACTGGCAGCTGAAAAGGTTGTCAGGTGTCAATAACTGTAAGTCTAAATAACTACCCAATACTCTACTGAAGAGAAGTCTCAAGAGTTAATTGATGGGAATTCTAAAAAATTAACTGGCTAGCATCAGTCACGCACTCAGGTATAAAATCTGTTATATTCAACAAATGCCAGGAACAATTGCATTTGTGCATCTCAAACGTATCTTAGGTACTTGGTCAGAGATTTAAAATCATGATTACAAGCTTCATCTTTCTAGACAGTGTAGTTACTGACACTTGGCTCAAGCTCAGAACTCTTACACACAGGCTGTTCACAGCCTACTGTGTTTTGGGGTTTTTTTGATTGTTTGCTACCATTGTATTAATGATGCTACTTCTGTGTTCTGTAGACCTAGATCTTTTGCTAGAATCAGAATAAGAAGTGTGAAAAGGTGACCATCTGAAATATGTTATTTCTATGCCACTGTGTGCCTCTGTGGCAACAGAAAGGATTTGGATTACTTGCCTGCTGTTTTCTGTTACTCACCTTGAAAGGAAGAGGAAGGTAGCATGGTCTGTGTCCTCTGCAACCACAGCCTTTTCTAAATGCTTTGGTGTGTTATTGTAACTTGCCTTTTTCCCTCTTAAAAGTCTCTGTACTACATTATAAATACCAATAAAATGTTAGTAAAAAAACCCCACATAAAATTCATGTTATTTGTTTTAGACGTCTAAAAGATACAGTCAGTGTAGGAGGCTGGAATTTTTTTACAAGGAGGAGTATTATTTTCACTTTTTAATTTCACATTGACTGATATTTTTACTTTGGGTAAAATAAAGCATACATTTTCCTGAGCCTTTACCAAGATAAATTTTGTGAACATTAGGCATTCCAGGATATATAGCCAACTCCTCCTGAGAGGCCAACGGGTAGATCCGTTTGCTTTGGAGTACAGTTTTCTCTGTGTCTCATCAGCTCTTGCCTGTGTCAGCAATATGGACCATCATGGACAAAGCAAATCAAGCTTTAAAATGGACTGGTCATCACCACCTTCTCATGTCTTCTGTCCTGTCATGGTTTAAATTACGGACTGTGGTCCAGAGGAAATACTGACCTTTTTGCTCTTTGTGCACTGGGGCAAAGGTAGGCACAATGTGTTTGGGGTGTAGCTGTTGCACATGGCCCAGGGGGGCAGAGAGCCAGGGCATCTGACTGGGTAAAGAATGTTGGAGTGGGACGTCAAGGGATCAGCTTGGCCACTCTTCCACTCCTGGTAGTGAGTCACTGTGACCATGCTGTTAAATGAAGTCATCTGTTACCTTTCTTCCAAGCCATATGATTAATACATTTCATAACACACAGATCACTGCTCATTATTCCCCAATGTTCTCAGATGCTTCTTTTATTTTTCTAGAGGTATCTGAGCCATTTGCAGGGCACTGGGGGTGCCAAGTAGGCCAGTTGTCTTGCAGAGATGGTGGCTGGTGTGCCATCTAAGCCCCAATGCAATCTTTGAATGGTTTATTTATGAATGGGCGATATTCCTGTACATTTGAAAGAAGGAAAATACTTCAGTTTGTAAATTGACTTATATCTTTAAAACTTACAAATACGTGGGGTTTTGTATGTTACTGTGTACCACTTGGATGACACTGTAGGTGCAAACTGTTCTCTCTGTTGAAGTTTTGAAGGTATTATTAGTATTGCTTAGTCCTCCAATTCTCTAAATTAAGGATGTATACAAGAAAAATTCCTTTAACCAAACAGGTTTTTATTGCTGTTAGCATACAGTTACATGATATGTGTAGATAGAGCTTTTGATCCAAGGGCCTCTCAATATCTTTAGAAAAATATATCACAGTAAGTTAGTAAGAATTCCCACCTTAGGACACTGAAGACCTATGCCTTTCTTATAAAAGTTTTCATAGCAAAATTGTTTAAAACTTAATTTTATCAGTCTGGATAAAGACTAAGGTAGGAGCTGAGCCATCTGATTTTCATTGTAGTCTGTTATGTAGCAAGGTCCTGTGCAAATTATCTGTAAACATTGCATGGATAATCTTCCAGAGGCATTGTGATGTTCTTGAAGAACTTCCAATTTTTCCTTCTTTTACTGATAGCAATAGACTATCAGTTTTTTACCTTAGGGATGACCAGGTTTAAACTTTGTTTAAACTTTTACTGAGAAGTTGAATTCTGCTCTGCTAGAGAAGTAATGATTTAAGCATCCTATTCAATAATTTTCAAAAATTCATTATAACCCTTTCTTACTTGTTCACAAAAATGATGGCTCTGTAGAACACTTGGTGACTGCTGCTGCATTTAGGTCATGAAACTTGCTGATATTGTTTGATCTGTAGTTCTAAGCAGTGCATACTTTGTCTAATTGCAAGCTACCGTGTAAATGTATTCTGAGTTGCTCTTACAACTGCATTTCATGAGCTGCTCGAAGTTTGAGTCCCCACAACCCAGCCCCGGTGTGTTTATTATGGGGTACCTGTCTTAACCCTCCGTACCCAGGCTTTCACTCTTGCTCTCCCAGGGAGGCATATTGTAGTCTGGGGAATCCTCGGTAGGTTCTAGTCAATAATGCTCCTCACCTTTGCTGTATAATCTAGTGAATTAGTTACAGACACTCACATTGGATATATCACTTGGTTTCAGAGTTAGTCCGTTTTGAGATGACCAGGACAGTTTGTATTTTGAGTCATCTTTTTCATCCTCCTTCCAAACTCAAGCAATGCTATCTGCATTAGTTTCACTTGTTTTATGTTATTATGATCTTTTTCTTTGAAATTCTACAGACTATAGGCTTACTTATTTTTGATAAATGTATGGCTCTGGAGTGTGAATGAAAGGTCCAGATGTCCCCTCTACATGGACTGTAGCAGATTTTGGATTCCCCTATACAAAACCTGACATTGAACCATATGGAATTTCTATAGTAATTTTATAGAAAAGATTACTATTTTGGCAACTACTTTTCTCTTACAAATATCAAGGCATATTATTTGGGCATTTACAGTGAAAGATGTGTTTCAAAATATTATAGCAATCATTTCTATATTCTTAAAGTTGAGGTCCGAAGGTGACTAGCAGCTTTTATACCACATCAAATCAAGTCTGTAGTGCAGTGCAAGCACTGAGTTCTTCTGTGTGATATAGCTAAGCCAGTCCTCATGGGTGTGAGAAACAGTCTCTGTGAAGGGCTGAAGTATCAGCGTCTGCAGCACCTGGAGGAGTGGACTGTTTCTCACAGCCAGAACAGTGCAAGGGGGGTCTGAATTATAGTCCACATAGCAAAATAGCCACCTTCTCCATTGTGAACATGGTGAATATATAATTATTTAGTGACAGCAGATAGTTTAACATTCACCTGCTATTAGCTGGCTACTGATTCTGCTGTGTTGACCTACCTGCTTGGCCAATTGAAAAAAATGCAATCAAAAAACCAAAGAAATGGAGCTGTCTGCACTCTGGAAAGGACTTTAGATTTGTCTCTGACAGTGATCCATGGCAGACACTTGAGATAACAAGTGTCTTCATTTGTCCTACATTAGAAAGGTGTGGGATGATTTTTCTCCCTTACAGTATTCAATGCCTGATAATACATAATGTTCTGAGATTGGTTTAAATTTGGAAGAAAGTACTTTATTATTCCTTTAACAGTGCTTTTAAAACTCAGTTCTGATAACTGTTTTTTTTTTTGTTTGCTTCTGCAGAAGTTGTATGAGTTTTATATCTTGGAAAGTTTTTTGTGCCATGTATGTCCAGTGGCTATAAATGGTACCAAAAATTTTGAATTATCCAAATTTTAACTTGATTAAAGATTTTTTGACTCTTTATCATGATAGGAAAAACATGATTTACTTTCCCTCTGCCATTCATTAACATGTTTCCAGTATGTCTTCATCTTGTCCATCTCCCTAAGAGTAAATAATCTTAGTCTTTTCAGAGCATTCAAACAGTCTGATTGTTATTCATTATAGCTCAGTCACCCAACACTTCTTTTTTCCTTTCTTCTGGCAGCTGTAGATTTTACTGGGGTTTCATTTGCTTTTTTTAGGTCTTGCTCTTGGCTTAAAAGGTTCACATTTTCTATGTTGATGTACATTACTGTTGTCAACAATTAATTTTGGGTCCCTTTGCATAGCTGCTTGTGATGTCTCAGCATATCATCATTGTCCTGCTTTGTCCTGAGATAAATCCCCCTCCATACCCTGCAGATGCTGCCATCTCATCGCTCCTGGACCTCCCAGATCATTAACAGGCCAGGAAATAGAAGAAGCCTTCCATAGTTAGCCTTTAGCTGTACAGAAAGTTGACCTGAATGCCATACTGGTCTTTTTACAGATTTTTACCCCAGCAGTATCTCTTCCTAACCACTTGGCTTCCGTAGTGGCTTCTCGTGAAGAGCTTGTCACAGGCTCGCTGTGCCTGCAGTTACCCTGTGTCAGCTTTCCTACCTTGCTGTAGTACTGCAGAGCTGTGATGAACCTCAGGGGACTGAGAGCTAGTTTCCTATTTGAATCAGTTTACCAAATTCTCCTGGTCAGATACGTAATGGATGATTCAAGGCTGTAATTCCTTGATCATTGTGAGGTGGCACTTGTGCACTGAAGGGACGATATTCCCATGGCCCAACTCCTTTGGAACAGTACTTTTCTCAAGTAAGAGCCTGTCTTTTGCCAGCAGCCCAGCCAATTTACACTTAAGATCTTCTGGACTTTCGGTGTAATGTCATCATCTGTGCCTGATGGCTCATTGTTTTTATAATTATGACTTTGCTGAAGAGCCTTTTCCTGACACCTCAATTTCCCAAAGTTTATCATCCTTATTAGCTTAGCAAAGAGGAAGGAGCTTGGATCATGGTCCCCACCTACAAATCTCTGTGACATGCCTGGGAACATTAAAGCATGCCCTGCAGTTCATGATATTTTCTAATAACCCCAAATTTAGAGATGCGATAATCCACCACAAGTAGCAGTATTTTCCCCCTCAAATTCTGGTCCTTCTTATTAGTTTAATAAAAGTAGAGCAGTGTGTTGAGTCTTTTCCCCTACCCTTTTCTCAATTTTCCAATTTAATGGTAATTAAATTAGTAACTGGGACAAATAAAATTTTGTGGATAGATCCCATTTTTGTTCTCATTTGTCATTCAAGAGAAAATTAAAATTTTGGTTGAAAAATTGCAGCTTTCCACATAAAATAGTACAGAAGTTGAGCTTTCATTCCATTTTCATCCCACAATCACCTGAAATTCTTCCATTTGTTCTGATAAATTTCCTTCTGATATATATGTCATATTTATTTTGCCACCTGTGAAATTCTTTGCTGGAATTTTAAAGAAAATAAAGGGAAAAAAACCCCTAGTGAATGGGATTTGAAAAGTGCCAAGCTTACAATCCAGAGAGGGCAGTACATAGCACCATTAAGGATAACAAGAAGAATAATTCTCTGGTGGGGACTCTAATAAATGTAGTCGCGTGCTGTACTAAAGAACACAGGAAAATGGATGTGGTATAACAAAATTATTCATAAAGAGAAATGCAAAAGGTTGTCATGCTGAGTGGTTACATGCAGTTATGTGGAGCACTAACAAGGTTACCACTAGAAGCAGAGTGCTGGGGTGCTCACAGATGTTTTCTAACTAGCATGGAGCTTAAACTGGTTTTATCTTAGAGTATATAGACAAAGCTGGAGTTGAAAGGGTGCTAAATCTTTCTACTGATTGTTAATAATTCAGAGCCAAATGGCAATAACAACTCATGTAGGTCAGTGTAACAGCCGCAGCAACTTCAGGATGTTTGATGGAAGGTTTTCAGGCCACATGCTTTACTGCTCTTTCTGCTGGATCCTTTTTGATACACTATGATCATATTCTCACCCTGTGCTTTATGAATAAGCAATGGAATGTGTGCATGCATGTGTGTGTATGTGCACACAAATGATAATGAAAGATAGCAAACAAACTGAAATTTTGGTTGGAAAAGTTTACTGTGGCAGCAAGGAGTCCTTCCTAAGCTGCTACTGTAACATTTCAAAGTGTAATGTTAGAAAGCCAGAGGCTGAAGCTCTGCTCATATTCTTGAAGTACAAAATGTCTAGGAAGTGCAGTAATTCAGAGCTGGCTAAGCGTTGTTCCAGCAGCTCACTGAGCTAAAACATCATTTACCCACAACATCAATATGATCTGAGTTTCATACTATCATTTAAACATTTAAACAGCAACAGATTTACAGCACAGACTCGAGATATGGCTGTAACTAATACTGTAACAAAATCAATAGACAAATGTTCTGGAGAAGGGCAGGTGCTGCTGTTCTCACTGATGTGTGTTTGTGTGCATAGCACAGTCACACCAATGTGCTTCAAATTCACCTCATAGGAAGGAGTTTTAAGCTCGGGGATTTAAAGCATTCAGACTCCTTCAGACCAAAATCATATCAAGACACGGCTAGGAGTATCAGTGGCCATGTCTAGAGCCAATAAAAATCCGTGGAAGTGTTTTTCTACTGAAATTGGCCTTTGGGGATTTGCCTTTAAGATTACATTTTAATTGAAGTAGTGAGCCAGTTCTGCATGTGGTGGAAGCAAGAGGGCTGCTAATATTAGAGCTCCTCAAGAGCCCTGCAGATTCTGCCAGGTTAGTTAAGATGTTTCTACTGGACTTAGACTTCAAGATGTGGAATGATGAAACAGTTTGTACTGTTTCATCAGTGCCTCACATCTTCCGAAGTTGATTTTAGGCAAGCTATTAGTGGTCATGGTGCTCAGCTGGGCTAGCAGCTATTTGCTTGCACATTTCAGGTATTTACATCAATCACTATAAGCATTTTGTCAGCTCATAACATCCTGGATTTAAATATATATATATATATATATATATAAACAGGATAAAAAGGTAAAAACTGAAAGGATGGACAGAATCTCCATGACCTGCAGCAAAAATAAAGTCTGTGTAAATATCAAGCATAAAAATTATAACTTGAAGAATTTTCCTCCAGAAGTTATAATGTGTTGAATGCCTTTGATCCACACACCTCAGTCATTAAAGTTACTAAATAGGTTTTTCTTCATATACAGGTCTTTTATCCTGTATTTATGGGCTTAGAGTGCCAACTTAGAAATAAAGACTTATATTGATTTTTATTTTGAGGTGAACATAAACTCTAGTATTCAAAGCCTATTTAATGAGAAACAATTGTCTTTTATAATTTTCCCCACATTAGCTACCCAAGAAGAGAGTCAGAAATAGAACTCATTAATAAAATTTAAGAATTAAAATGTTCTTCTCTCACCTAAACAAGGAATTGCAATGAACAGTTTTCATGTGAAATAGGGGTTAAAATAATTTGATTTGCTTCTCAGTGGAGAATGTTTGTGCATGCAGCTCAAGAGGAGCAAGCAATACAAGGAAGGTAATTTTAGCTAATGTATTTTAGTCTGCCTTTAGGACTGGCTGAAGGCACATGCATGATCTGTTTCTATTGTTCAGCTGACAAGTCGTAACTTGTGAAGTTACGGGAGCGCAATCCCTTCTAAGCGGGAGCCTCTCTACTGAGATATTAATCTGAGGTCCTTTCTAATTGCCACCAGTAATCAGTTTGTTCACCTGGTGGAGGTATCTCTTGTTGGCAGAGGACAAAAGGGTTAATGAATAAGTGATGCCAAAAAACAAACCCACATGTTGCACTGGGAAATGTTTCCGCAATAGTGTGTCATTGTTCGGGTGAGGAAACGTCACGTGCAGCTTCAGACTATTTATACTGCCTAAAATCAATTTTGAAAAATGTAAGCACTGGCCACAGTGGGGCCCTAGCAAGGATTTGAAATAAACCTCCCAGGAGGAGGATGTAATTATTTTCTCTTAATATCTAAAATATCAGGTTTAAAGGGAGAAGGTAAAAGCATTCATTCAGCACAAGTGCCTCAGTGTGTTTATTGAATGGAATCACACAGTCTGGAGGCCAGCACTGTGCTGCCTCGCATGCCTGCTATCCCACTAATTTTGCTGGGATTAGAGGGGGTGTAAATGAGCGCAGAATTTAGCCACGGGATTCTAAATCCACTTTGGCTGAGAAACCGCATGTGGGCATGTGTACACCTCCATGCACAGACACCCACAGTCTGCCTTGCGCCGCTGCAGGTGGAGATTGCTGTGGTATGCTTGTGGGGTGGGGTCCCCATGGCAGGAATGCCAAAAATCTTTTTAATCTTATTCACCTCAGAGAAGTTAGAGCTGGCCTTGACAGTGGTATTTTTGTCTTCAAAATGTACTGCTATTTTTAAAACTAGTTAAATGCACTTAGTTGAAGAAAGCTGCATTGCCTTAGTACTTTTCATTGCATTTGTGAGCTTCCACCTGTCAGCCAGTCTGACTGTGCTCAGATGAGATAGCCACACACCAGCTTCTGTGAGCAGCAGCAAATGGCCATGGGGAACTGAACAGGAAGAACTTACAAACTCTTTGCACTGCTGAAGATATCCACGAGTCTTTAATTAAGGAAGCTTCACTTGGAGAGACTGCTACAGATGAGATATTCTTCTTTCCAGCTACAGGGACAGATGTAGAGCTGAGCTCTGGCCATTTGTGTGTGTGAAACCAATGTGAAAGTCCTATCCAGAAGGTTGTTCAGTTGCTCTGAAGCTCTGGGAGGGCTGAAGGTCAGAGTGAGACTTCCTATCTTAAGAATTGCCATAGTGTCTTATTTCCTAGTGATAATGCTTGGTCTTGCAAAGTAGTGGAAATCTCTTGACAATTATTTCAGTTGCTCTTTGCCATCATTAGTAGGGAGTCTGTATTCTCCTGCTCTCAGGAGGATCAACAAGCATAGGGTCTGGACATCTGTGTGATGTTAGGGCCATGTCAAAATTAGTCAGGGCCTGAGCTCTAATTTCAGATCTATCCAGGTAACTGGAATCCAGATGCCATGTTTTGCTCTGTGCCCATCTCTGATTTTACTCAGATATAGTAGGTGCAGAACAAAACAAGGCAGGTCAGTCCAAGAGGGGAGATTTAGAAGTAAAGATGTGAGATCTACAGGAAGGATTGCTGCTATCTCTGGGCCATATTGTGTCATTGATTTTTAGGCGGATCTCTTAACTGATTCCAGTTGGGACTTAGACCTAAAACTTGATGATGCAGTACGGCCTTATGTGGCAAAGGGTAAGGGCTTGGGTTTGCTGGCAGCTGCAGTGGTGTAGAGCTGAGTCACTTCACTCAGCTGGGGTTAGGTCACTCGTGCTGGAGGAGCTCAGGGCCTGTTCCTGTGGGCTCAGCGAGAGGACCCACAGCACATCAGCTGCTCCAGAGAATCAGCCCATCTGCACCCTCTCTTCCCTCAGCTAATCAGATAATTCAGGGCAGTTTACCCCTCTATGAAAAAAGGATAAACAAGCAGTGAAGTAACCACAGGATAAAAGCATGCACACAGGCAATTATGAGAGAGCAGCTGATGCACTGTAAGTTCACACCCTGTGTTACCCTGTGGTAACTTGTTTGTAAGCTGGTTCTCTCTGAACACAGTACCAGAGAGGAGGCTGCAGCCCTTTACATCACCCTAATGACTGCTTCTCAGAAAATATTTGCAGCTTGTTAAGCTCTTACAAGAAATAAAGAAAAGGGATGGGCTAAAAAAAAATCTTCCTTCTGGGGATATTTTCCCAAGCTTTTGAAGTAAGAGCAGCCTAACAATTCTTACTAGTTAGTATCTAATGATACTTAAACGTAGTCCAATTGCATTTCTTAAGATTCCAGTTTCTGTCTGCTAGAATTTGTTATAGCTGTCAATAAGCAAAGCACAGTAATAATTATAGTGGTGCCTGCTGATACCTCTGTGGTTAACATTTTTCATTAGTTTTATTATAATTCTGTGTTTATTAGGAGTTGTAACTTGGACAGAGAAACCTGCTCTTAAAGGTGAATTTACCCATATAATTATAAACTATTTCTTATTTTTTAAATCTAGGTATTCTTAATTTACAAAATGCCAAAAAATGCATGCTTAAGAATGGTTCTACGGTGTAAGAAAGCTTTTTATTATTTTTATTTGGTTATTTTAAAATCCCATTGTTTGCCAGAATTCCACTCAGACCAACAATGAAACAAGTTTACACCTCAGATGCTGGGACATAATAAACTACAAAATGGCCCCAAGCATACATTTCTTTCCAGAAATCCTCAAATCTTGACAAATGCATGGAAATATTACTTGGGAACATACTGTGCTGTTGGAGGTACTGAAACCCACAGAACAGAGAATTAACTTCAGCCTTCAGATAGATGTGTGTGACTCAATGAACTACATTCTGATTAATGCTATAATTTGGCCCAGGAAATTTAGGGTAAAGGCAGAACCTTTTGGTTAACACTTAACTGCACTGAGCCATTGCATGAGTCTCAGCCCTCTATTTTGTCTTACAAATCATTGGCCCTGAAATACCTATTAAAGGCATAAATGGGTAATTTATAGATAAAGGGCCAAATTCACCAGTGCTGGGTCTGGAAGATATAAATAACACTTTCTTGTTTCAGCATGGCTCGTTGCACTCTGCCTTCCTTTGGTGTTTTCTGATGATGGAAGGAGATTAATTTAATTTGTGGTTGGGATTTCATATGAGTCTCGCTGTTAGTGGCTGCTGAATCAGTGCATTCCTCTCTTACTCTGGTCATTTGCTTCTTGGCTGTCTAGCACACATTTTGGGCAGCTGTGGCACTTTTATTCCTCTACTGCCACCACTGAACAGGACACAGGGCTTTGCACAGATTAGTAGAAGCTGACATCATTTTGGTTTGAATTGGTTCCGGAATTTTAGCTTAAACGTGTTACTTCTGATCAGTACTGCTGAGTGACTTGATTGTCAGTCTCCTAATCAAAACACTGCTTGAACACATATATTTATTTAGATTAATAATATAATCAACCAATTGTAGATCAGGAAAAAAGTCTGCTCTAGAAATCAAAATTGTGTTTTGATTTGGTTGCATTGGAATATTTATGGAAAAATTCCTTTGGCCAGAAAAACTATAATAAACTACATGCTACATTAAACCTTAAAAAATGGACCTGCTTTATGTTGCTTCCGAAGGGCAGATCATAATCCAACAGTATCTGGTCAGTGCTGATGGATAAATGGGCACTGTATTTAAAACACTGGGGAGCCTTGAGGCAGGAAATGATATTCACTCATAGGTACTGGTGCTTCGTTAGGAAATCATAGCTGTGAACCAAGATTTTACTAGTTCTTGTAATGTAAAAATCTGATTACTTTGATTCTGTTCATTGGCGACTTTTCAACTAGAGGCTTTAGCTATAAATTTGGACAAAACAGAGACTGTTCAATTTCAAAGCTACTCCAGGATAAAAAACCACCTCTGCTGGTGTTTTATATTAAAATTTATGCCATCTATCATTCTAATAGATTTTCTCTGTGATTTGTCCGTGATATCATGAGTTTAAAATGCTATCTTTTTTCCTTGATATTTTGCTTTTTAGAAAAGCAATCCCTTTTCTAGTTCTGTTCTTTGAAGTAGCTCATAGCACGAGAGGTCCAGCATCAAGAGTATTTAGACTAAACCATGCAGAAACCCCAGTGGAAGTCAGCAGGTAAGCACAGCATCAGCTCTTAAAAACTGAAAAACAAACCAAAATGTTTTAGAGGACAGGGGGGGTGACTGAATCTGTTTTATGTATACAAAAGCAAATAAGATCAAGTTTTGTATACCATGTACTCTGGTATTCTTAATTAGAAAAAATTAGTATATTTGGATTAATTTTCTGGAATCTGGGAGATCCTACACTTTGGAGTAAATGTAACAAGGTTACTGTAATAATTGCCATGCTGCAGGGATGTTACAGAGCAGTAAGTTAAATGCCATTTCAGTATATGCACATACACCTATTTACCTTTTTCTCCAAATTAGGAAGAGACTTTATACCAGGACATGGTCACTACCCTTCTGCAAGGAATTACCTTTTGCTATTATGTGTAAACTTTTAAGTGGCTTCAGAAATCAAATTTGTAGTGTAATTTGTTGAGGTGTGTTGTATGCAGCACTTAAGCAGTGGTCTCTGAAAGAAGCAGCAGATGACAAAAGGATGGTCCCTACTGCCGGTCTGGAAAGAGAGGTGCTGTGTTTCTCTCAGCTGCAAGGAGATGCATGTGCTGTGTTTCCAGTTACTTAGCTGCATTGTAAAAATAAGCTATATAAACATCTCCACAGACTAGTTCTGTACCTTAAAACACTGCCCTCCTTTGTCATGGATGAAAAGGAAGCTGCCCATGGAAGTATGTTCTGTGTGTTTTGTAAACTTAGGTATAGCACACAAGAACCTTGAACTAACCTGTGAATGCAGCCATCATTCTGAATTGTTATAGGGGCACAGCTCAACTCCCTGAAGTTAGGTACTCTCTCCTTATTAGTAGGATGCCTGGAAATCCTACTTTGTATGTGAAGTGCTTAGCTCAGGGCAACCCATTTAAAGAGACTCTGTCCACACTGTGGCTTGAGCCATTTCCTTACATGTGACAGAGGATGCAGAACTGTACATATTCTAGTCTCCATTTTAGATGGATACCTATGCCAGCAGTATTGTAAGTGCCATGTACAGGCTGTCCCTATCACATTCTTTTTAGGCCCAGCATGTTGGTATTCATTATGCTACATGAGAACAATAATTGTTTTAATAAAGTTTGCAAAAGAATGTGCCCGTCGGACTAGGATTATTTACACAGACCACGTAGTTGTAGTTTGGTGTTTTTGTATATGCAGATAAATCAGAACAAAGTCTTTCCTGTATTTCCATGTGCTTGTTTTATTTTTTTAAATACAAGAAATATAAAACAAAGAGAGTGAGAGCTACAAGAATGACTAGATGTCTTGTAAAGGGTTTCTTAGTGCTGCTGCTGACCTTCTCAGTCTGTTCTGCTTTGCTTTGGTATGTTTAACTGCCCCGGGAGGTCATTATCAGACAGTGGTGACTGTTTTGTCAGGTCTTATTGTTTAATTAGATCACAGTTTATGTCAAAATTCTAAAATTCTTTTGGCACATGCCAAAATTTTCACAGTTTTTAGTTTTTAAGTTGAAATATTTCTCAAACAATAAGCAGCAGCTACAAGGGAGTAGACAAATTTATTTAATATTTACAGTGTGCACTTAAAAAATTGTGCCTTGGGTTAAATTCATTGAAATGTGACATCTTATTTTCAAGAGTATCCTATGGGTAGTCCCTTGAAACTTGTATTGACATTAATATAAGCCTTAAGAAATAGGACTGGCGAGGCTCACGTTATCTATAGTAAAGCTATTTTTTTCTACTGATCTTGCCTCCAATCATCTGAAATGGTATAAGACTGTGTAAACAAACCCTCATCTACAGAATTAGAAAATGATGGGTTTGATATGCCTTTCCTGCCCTTGAAATTATATGCCTGAAGTATGCAATCTGTGATGTACCATGTTCCAGTAATGGTAAGATAATCGGTACAAGTTTCTAGGCTAGAGGTAAATGCCAAACAGCCACACCACAAATATGTTGTTTGGATGGTTTACTTGTTCCTGAGTAAGGCAACCTACCTATCTCTTTGCCATATTTAATTAGAAATTAGTGGAAAAGAGGTATATTACTCATTCTTCAGCATTCTAGTCAAGAATAAATTTTCAGTTGCTATTTTCTTATTCATCTTGTACAGAGCCAAATCAATTAGTGCCTTTGGAAAGATGCAGTGTTCAAACTGAGCCAAGAGTGATGGTGTTCAAAGGATCAAAACCTTAAATGATCTCATACAGATCCCGTGTTCTGGAAAATGTATCTCCTTTTTCCAGTTCTCATGTGTGGCCTGATAAAGTATATTATTTCTCTCAAAACACTTGGTGTCTCTGGGCAAAATAGACCCACAAGTCCCCAATCTCCCTCACAATTAGTAAGGCTATTCTGTGTCTTGATGCTTCAGTGTACGAGGCAGGAAATCATACACACTTTGGGGGTATTTTGTTTCTCCAGAACTATCACCCTTCAGTATCACTGTTCTCCCAGCATTCCTCTGTTGAATATTTATAGTGCCTGACCCCACTGCCAGGGAGTGCTGTGAACTCTGTGGTGTATCAGTGCTTAGGCATTTGATAGAGCAGGGTCTGTGCTATACCCTCAGAGCAAGCACAGTCACTGCCCCTGCCTGCGTAACACAGGAGCTGAATCACTCACTGAGACAGATAAATGACAAATATTGAACCCAGACAGGAGCAAAAGGTGCTGTAAGGTAGGGACTAATTACTGCTGCTGTTGGGAGTAAAGCCATGAGTAGAGCAGATATAAAATGCGGCTGCCCCAAACAGGCTGGAGCTGATTTGGAGTGACTCTGGGGGGTGGAGAATTGGCTTGAGAACTCTAATATCTCCTACCTAATCTTCCTTGAAGGCAAAATGGCAAAAAATAGTGACTGATGCACTGAGGAGAGGTCCAGAAGTGGCCATATGCTGGCCTGTGGTTTGAGTGTGAGGTTTCCAGCTCTCATGAAAGCTGTGAGCCCTCATCACGAAGGGGGCAAAGTGAACAGGTTTCTGCCAAGAGCGGTTGTGAGGGGACACTGTACAAAACAGGGAACCAGGAATGTGTTGCAGTCATCTTCATCAGGCATATTCTCAATCATAAAGAAGATCTAAACCTACCTGAGGCCTGAAGGGACAGTCAGTGCAGGTGTGAGTTTGGCTCCATTGTTGGTCAAAGCAAGGGGCGTTTGGCAAGCCAAAGCTGCCCTCGCGCAGCCAAGGTTCAGTTACTCACTGGATGTGCTCAGGCTCTGTCCACATCACTCATTTCCTGTCCGATGGCTCCTGCTTGGCCAGTGCTGCCCTGTTGGATCTGAGGTGGGCTCTTTTCTAGCTGGAGCTGAGCTGTGCCCCTCCCCGGGATCAGGCACAGGCTCAGTTGTGCCTTCTGTCACGTTAAACCTTTCCCACGCTGGAGAAATTGTGCAGCCCTCTACTGTCTGGGTAGAGACTTGCAGACTAATTTTATCAGCAGTCCCTCTGGCTCTGCATTCAGCATTTTTTCTGTCTGGCCATTTATTTTTAGCCCTTCTCTATTAACTCACTCCGTGGTAGCTTTTGATAACTGCCCCAGTTGCAGGGCTTTCCTCAAGTATGTTCCTAGGAGGTGTACCAAGCTGAATTTCCCCACCATGTTTGTTGTCTGTAGTGTACACTTATTGACAGATTCCTTAATTGCTCAGTTTCTATGTGGCACATAAAAGCCATCCTAGAAGGTATCCTCGATTTACTGTGTTGACTTATAGAGGCTGGAGAGAAAGCAGAGAGGAGCCTTTCACTCTCACAGCTCTATAGAGGAGATCATCATGTTAACTCTGCATAGCTGGGGATAGGGCCAACTCTCTGAGGATAAGCATGCCCCATGTTTTCCCATGCCTCAAAGCATGAGGAAAAGCAGATCCACTCTAGATGTGAAAGAGGTTTTGAAAAATCATTCAGGAGTGTGAACCATTTCTGCAGGGTCTTTGCTATAATGCCTGATATTTGTATCTCATTCACAGAGGGGAGGATGCTGTATCTTACAGGTTTGGGAAAAAACTAGCTCAGCCTTGAGCCCTGTATGAGCCAGTTCTTGACTCATAAAGACTCATTTTGTTTGACATCTTATTAATCTGCCTTTTTCTCCTTCTAGACTTTTTTGCTGAGCTGCTGTTAAAGCTTTCTGTTACTATTTTATTATGAATACTGTGTGAGAGATAAGTATGTATATTGTGTTGCATGCAAGTAACATAAGACAGTCTCTGCCCTCAGATACTGGCAGTGTAATGCAGGAACAGTTACTGTAGAATGTGAGGAATATGATTTTCTTTTCATTTTAGATAAATGAAGTAGTAGTTAACGTAGTAAAAAACACAGTAAACAAATGTAGTTAATAAGGCATCTAGATCCATTTTTAAAAACTTAAATTGCCAAATTTATTTTGACAAATATTTAGAAATTAAATTGACAAAATTATGCAGTGTGACAATATTTATACTCGGAATCAATATGTATAGTAGCATGTTTCAGGCTGAGTTCATAAGGCTGAAACTGCTTTGTAGCAGATACTGCAGTGCCACATGACTTTCCTAAAGAACAGTATTGACAAGCAAATAAATGCTGTTAGTGGTATTAAAGAGCACAGTGTGTACAGATATTTGTAAACAAAGTATGCTATTATTACTTAGTATTTATTTGATTATTGAATAACTCCCAAGTATCACGTACAATCGGAACTTCAGTGCTAAACTGCTGTACTAGACAGGAGCAATGTGCAATTATGGTTCCCCATAGTTATCTATAAGCTCTTTTCAGAGAATTAGCTCATGTCAGCCCTCCCCACAAGCAACTGATTACCTGAATATCTGTGGATTCACTGTGTTTAGCACACAAGCTCTTATTGCCCAGAGCCCTTCCCAAGGCATTATTATGATGTCTGAGATCTGTTTTTGGTATTTTGAGCTTTCCCAACGAGGTGTTTTGGAAGCTCGCTCTTAGCGTGTTTTCTGGCACTGTACCAGAGCGGGGTTGTGCTTATGGTCCAGTACAGGCTGTGTTTATGGTACAGGTGGCATAGTGCCATACCATGGGAACGTGCCCACAGTGCTCCAGTGGGGTGACAGCGAGCTGCAGCACCATTTTGACTTTGAAAACTGCTCCTGGGCCCCCTGTTACAGCTGCTTGCTTTCTGACAGAGGGTAAGGCGAGTTGCTGCCTAAGCAAAAGGTGCAAGGTGCAACCAAACCTGCACACAAGGAGGCTCTCTGGACCCCTGCTGGGGTCAGGGAGGCCGGGGTCCTATGGAGAAAACTGTTGAATTTGAACTCGTTTGGTCTGCACATGCTGCAGTGTATGATGTTTATATCATCCAGCAAGTAAGATGCTATTTAAGCTGATGGTAAGTGGATAGAAAAGATGCTGTACTGTCTTTCTCAGACTCTGAGTCTCACCAGGCTTTGTCCTCCTCTGCCTCGAGGGTAGATTACAGATGGAGCAGTTGCCTGTTGCTTGGAATGCAATAATCAACAACACGGAGGCAGAGTCTTCAGTGAAAGCTGCTCTCTACTGAGAAAAGAGGGGCTAGCCTGTTTATTTCTTTCTTTTTATAATTTTGTGGGTCTGGAAGCACATTGGCTCTTGGGGTTACTACCCCTTCACCTCACTGGCTATGCCAGCTGTCAACCAACATTGTTTTCAGGCTGGAAATATGTAAGCAAAGGACAGTGAACAAAACCAAGAAAGGTTGTTTATGTTCTAAAGCGTGAGAAAGTGAAAGACTGACCCTTAATATTGCAACAGTAGCTAAAGAACTGACTCCATCTTACAAGCAAGTAGAAGGCTTTAAAAAATCTCAGAAAAACCAAAGCAACAGTTGCCTGCCATTTATAAAGAAACTTCTCTCCTATTTAACTTTCAACAATGCTGGTAATAAGTTCTTAAAGCTGCTTCTATGAACTTAGCATGTGGTGGCTTTCTGTGCTCTCTCTGCCTTTTCTGTACATTCTCTCTTGGCTCTTTTTAACCTGCAAACCTTAGTCATCTCTGTAGCTTTATGTATTACAACAGTGGATTGGAATTGGGTGTCTAGCCCACACAAACCTCATTCTACTGATGAAACATATTCTTAAAGCCTCGGCTTTGATGTCACTATAAATAAGCACTTGACTTTCAGTTAGATTTCTAGTTTGCAAATGTGGGGATCAAAACAGATATTTAGGTCTGCTGAGGGCTGTTTGAATAGCTTCAGGCTGTTCTTTGAGACTGCACTGGGGTGAAGCAAATGAGCAAACAAAATGTTCTGTTAGCAAAATTAGAAGCTTTTAATTTTCCTTTAACAGCTTAGGAATTTAGAACAACCTGTTCACATCATCATGATTCACCAATGCAGTGTCTAAGGTATGTTTTGGTTGTTATTACTTAGGATCTGTACAGCTACTGAAGGAACAAACCCAGGCTTTTTTATACTGAATGAAGATACTGAAATGAAACGTTTGCAAAGGCCATTGATAATACTGTCAGTGGGTGACTGTTCATGGACACAGTATTTCAGTGTGGTATGGGAGGTCGCTCAAATTCTGTAGACAGAAGTTTATCTCTGAAAAGTGTGTACACTTTCCCTGTCCTTTGACAGCCAAGCTGTAGTCATGTTTGCTCTGTTCCCTGTCCTGCTGATCAGGCTTTGCAGAGTGGATTCCATTAGGAGGGATTCCAGAACAAAGTGAACAAGGGAGTTTCCTCCCCTTCAGCATGAATTGTGGCATGGTGGTTACAGGAAAGATGAGTATAAGGCAATCTCAGTACCTCCTGAGGGAGCTGGGAGAGAACCTGGGTACGGCTGTATTATTAAATTTAAAAAAAGGTAGAAATTACATCCTATACTAATTGCAAATGCCAGGTGTTTGGATCTTATTGAGAACCCTTTGGGAAGAGGAGTCTTCAAATACCCTAATACAATGCTTAGCAGTTACTGTAGTTTTAAATTACATCTGCCCCAGAGCTATCTGGTTTTGGCCAGAGTGGACCAGAAAGAGAGGCTTGCGTCTCTACCTTCTTTGTCATATGGATATGCCTTTTACCCTAAGTATCTGGGATTTAATATTTCAAGGGAGACTAGACTCTTGCAATCGGGACACTGAGTGTTGCCCTGAACATGTAAAGACTTTGACATATAAATTATGAAACAGGAGTTGTTGACTGGTAACTGCAGAAATATGGAGGAATTAATCTTATATTTCTTATGCTGAGAGAGGTTAGCATGTCAAGCCATCATACTTCTGTCAGAAAGAAAAGCAGAAAGAATGAAGCCATAAGTAAAAAAAGATCCCAACATGCAGATCTGTCAGATATGTGATTGCAGGTCAAAGAGTTTTGAGCATGTCCCAAAGGTCTGGGGGACTTGGGCTGAAGAGGTCCTGGTGGAAGCAGCTTTTGAAACATTGGAATCTGTTAAACTCCACTGGCTGCTTGCACTGTGGGCTGTTCTGGCATATCTCACAGGCTGCCAAACCAGAAAAAGATCACTGGAAAGGTGGCTTTTTGCTGTAGTTTCTTTCTCTTTCCAATTTGCTACTTTATTTATGTTACTTTTTCTTCATTTACTGTTCTCTTCCAACCTCTTGGAATATGAACTATACTAATTTGGATATTGTATCATTATATTTAGAGGCACTATGGAAGTTACACCTGACTTAGTTCACCTAAGTAGCTAAATCTCAGTGGACCTGTCTGAGTGAGTCTTGAGGGGGTTTAAAGTGGTATGACACACACAGTGAGGGGTCTGGAAGAGGAGGTGAGCTACTCCAGTTTAGACTTCCACCAGGCTTAATTGGCATTCTTCAATGTACTTAGACTCCCCTCGGTTGTTGGCCCAGCATCTTTTCATAAGTCAATTTCTACTTCTCATTCTGGAAATAAAACAGAGTAGAAGCACACGATTTTGAATGTAATCAGACCTATTATCTGGTTTGATCATTATTTTGTAGAGATTTGATTGCTACTTATGATCTGTAATAGAGGTCATTATTTTATTACATGCTTTCTGGGTATGATTAAGTCACTTAAATGAAGGCTTTCTTTCAGTTTAAGTTAGTAAGAATAATATACTTGCGATTTCATGTAAATAAATCCAAATTTCCACAAATCTGCATGTATTGTATTATGAAGGCTTTTTTTGTTTGAATATACAGATACAAGTAGATTAGTAAAGAATAGAACTTTGTACAAACTAAAAATACGATTTTTACAGAAAAAGTATTTTTTGTTTTAAATTTTATATAAATTACCTCCAATGCTGCAATCCTATTATTCATGTGAAAAGCTTTGGAGTGAAATATGTAGTTTCTTCTTGAATATGTGACCCTTAACAGGAAAAGGAAAGCAGTATTGCTCAACAAACTTGAGTGTTCCAAAAATAAATTTAATGTTGTTAACATTTACTTTATTGAAAGTTATTTGGTGAGATGCGTAATTGTTCAACTGAGTTAGGTTTTATTCACAAGTGTTGTTGCCTCAGATATTTTTCCTCAGGTTTCTTAAGGGCCTGTAATGAACTCTAGGGAGTCTTTAATGCTTCTGGGGAAAATTGAGCTGAGTCAGTACTACTCAGTCTTGAGTGAACCTTTAAACTGCCTGATAGAGATATTTGCCCTTCTTGTTAAAATGAGGATCTGGAAGAAAAAGAACAAAGAGTGGGTAGTGAACAAGTTGGGCAGCTCTTCCAAGGAGGCAAGAGATGTGTATGTCTTGAGAGATCACAGAAAGTTGATATTATGTATAAGGAAAGAGAATTAGTATGAGAGAGTAGGGTCCTGGATGGAGAGGCTCTGCCTAGGAAGGGTGACATTGCTTGCTGGTACATGCTGAGCTGAAGGGCTTGGTCTCTTCATGCACTGCTAACTCTTGATGTGACCAGTTCTGCTGGAGCCCAGACTCATCCTGCATCAGTGCTAAGGCTGGTCAAAAGCAGTTTAGCAACAGAAACCTGCAAGAGATGGGACTTTTGGCCAAGCTGTTTCATGACCAACTCTCGGTAAAACACCCAGACCCTTTCAACCCTCCTAACTGAGGACTCCAAAACAATCTAGAGAAATAGCTTTCCTACACACGCTGCTGAACTGGTCCCAGTGCATGAAAGAAAAACTCCTTTGCCCATCAAGCCACAATAACTTCTCCCCGTATTTATTTACATCAAGTTTTTGTACCATTTATATAGGTTTTATTCGCAAATAAAGTATTTGTTATGGTTACCTCTTACATGGGAAACAGGCAGGCCAAGCACAGCTACTACTGCTAATAAAGATGTTCATCTGCACAGCAGGCAAAAGCATCATGAGGTTAGGGAAGGCTGGTGAAGTACACCAATCACTTGGAACACATCATATTGAGAAGCAAATAAACTAATCTGTAACATTTTCTGCAGAACCTTTCAGAATGGTGGGTCAGTTTGGCAACAGCAAGATGTGGTGCAAATGTATCTCAGAAAGAGCCATGGAATATCATATGTACCAGGCTCACCACTGACTTACTGTACTCAAACTAGAGCGCTCATGTACCCCTCTTGAGGTACTGTATACCTCAGGAACTTTACCTTTTGTATTAAATGTTCTTGCTCCAAGTTTTTTTCCAATGGACTGGTAACAATTAAAACCCACCAGTTTTTTTGAACGGCTGCTATTTGTGTCTGTAATTGAAAACTTACTGGGAAAGCTTTGTGTAATGGTAGGAGTTCAGATGCATTACTGTGATATGCAAATAGCTGTTTGTGGTGTATTAGAGAATTCAAGGCTGGAGATGGCCATTTTTTCCATCTTAGATTCCAAATGAGGTCATTTGGCTCTAGGAAAAAAAAAACCTGGTTGGGGGAATATTGTGATTCTACTCTTTTTATTTTGGTAAATTTTTTTAACTGAAGGAGGTTGAACTTGGAAATGTTTGGATATCCTTTTCCCCTTTTCCCAACGCTCCTTTGACTGAAAATTGTCCCATAATTTCTATGCAGCTGCCACAACTGGCTCTATGTTTGTACTTCAAGTGAGCTTAGCAGACTTCTTTGTCTTGGAACACTGTCCTTAAAAAAATACAGTAACTGAACTACTATTTGCATAAATAATCCTTTTCAATAGAAAATTCCTTCTGAATTTGCAATGGAAGCTGCTCATGTCTGTCTTTTCTGTGTACCATAACTTTCTCTGTACGTGGTTTCTGAGCTAAGGATACATCAAAATAGGTGGCTGAATGAAACAGACATTTTTCCTGGACCTGTCTCAGAAAGCAGCATTGGAAGATGAAATTTCATTTTTAAATTCAACTTCTCCCTCTTGGAAAAAAATCCCCTAAAGTCAAAGTATCACTTTTTATAATCTAATAAGTCTTTGAGGATTTTCAAAGTCTATTCAGCTCTAAGCTGAAGTAATTGTGGCACATGCTATAAACCACAAGCACTGTAAACTCAGCATGGACTGCTATATCACCAGCTTGGAATCATATCAATCTCCTTTTATTCTAATTTGCTTTACACACTGTTTCTTTGGTGGCTTTTTCTTACCTCACATTCATCTATTAAAAGAAATGAGAATGTGACCTGTTCCAAATCCATAAAAAGACAGGACACTTCTGGAGCCAATGGAACTTGGAATTAAAGTGGCTTTAGAATAAAAAATAATAAATTGTCCATTTTTCTCCATGTTGTCTTTTCTAATGGCAAGCAGTACACTATTGAATTAAAGCTATTGGTAGATGAGAGTGTGCCTCCCAGCAGTGAGGATCCATTTGCACTAATTTTTGACTGTATTTTTAAAATTACTTTTTTTATTGTAACTGTACTTGCTACATTCAACTTATATAGGAATGCATAGAACTCATATGTGAGAGACAGGCTTTTTTGAACAAGACATTTCTAAGAAGCAGGCAAGGAAACCCTGGATGTTTTCTTTGTAAGGTTTGGCAGGTACTGAAAGGATAAACCATTTACAGTGCCTCATATCTGAACCTTTTCTTGATGTTTATAAGATTTACAGAAGAATTGGTTTTCATTCTTTTTTTCTTATTTTTTTGCAAATGTATGCTCATCGCAGTTTTGCCCGGGCCTGAATACGAAATGCCAGACTACCACAAGAAAGCCTAGGCATCACAATACTTTTCCAGCTCAAGTAGCAACAGAAAGTCTCATGAAACAGCTTACAGAATTCCAGCTCAAACTTGTAGAACCAAGATGTTTACATAATTTATATGAGGTGGGGCTATATATACATTATGTGGTTAGCTACAATAATAGCTAAATTTTCAAAGTTACTCAGCACATGCAGCATTTGGGCTTCAGACCCCTACATAATGGTGGTAAAATCCTTGGTCCCACATAACTGTGAGAAGGGGAAAATGATTTTTTTACTGCCCTTTTACAGGGTTCAAACCAGGTCTATTTTAGACCACAAGTGTCACTGCATATTGTAATTATTATGACTTAACCTCTCTAGGTGGTAGCAATTCAAGGCTTCAAAACAGGTCACAATAGTTAGCTTCAGGAAGTACTCAAGTACTCACATGAGACTGCTGGAGTAAATAATAGGACATCTAGAGATGTGATGCAGGAATAAAACCCTACCCCTCACCTTCATAAGGAGTGATGGAATTCTGGTCCCACTAGTGTGTAAACCATATCACTGACAGGAAATTAAGGAGACCTTGATGGATGCTATCAAAAGTTCCTCTGCCGTTAAACATTTATGGCTTATCATATGTCCTTCTACTTTTCTAATTCAAACTGTTCTGAACATGAGGAACAGCCCTGTAAAGCTCAGCAGCTTCAAAGAAAAAGGCTATCAGTGCTTAAGATCTCCATGCTTAAATATCTTGGATGAGAGGGGAAAAAATATTTCCAGGGCCACTGTCCACAAGGAGATAGGGGTGATAAGCATTGTTGTTTACACTTTGATATTACATGAAAGGTCATTAAAAACACTCACTGACTGTGGATTGCACACTCCAAGAGCAACAACATGTATTCCAGTCTTAAAATATCTCAAGATGGAGCGAACATTGGGACTGCCACGTATGACAGGGTTCTTCATGAAGCTTTGGAAGATACAGTTCTTGGAAAACCAAAAGAAAACAACCAGTGAGCTTACAGGGCACATTGCTTTAAGAAAAATCAATTACCATTGTTTTCTAAAATACTTGCTGGCCACAAAACAATGATTTCTCATTCCTAGTGGATGAAGTTACTGCTGAGAACCTATTCTTTCACATTCTTAAATGCAGCAGAGCACAAGAGATGGTTCTGAGACTGATTTCCCCACCACAGAACTAGTATATTTTAGAAAGAGGCAAAGTGCACATTATGAGAAGATGAGAGAGGGCCCAAAATGCCTTTTAATATATTTTTATAATAAATATTATTAAACAGAATTTTGAAGCCACATATTTTTATTTTCTATGCAATGTTTATATTGGAGAAAGGAGCCATTTTATGAATGACTGAAATAAGCAGTTGCTAACAATGAAGTCATTATTTTATTGAAACTTGATAAACTTTCCTGGATGATTTGAGATTTTTAAACAGCATTTTTCAAGGCTGAGAAGAAAAAAATGGAACCTTAATTTTGGCAGAAATGAAAAATTATTTGTCAGCTTCATTTGGACATGGAAAACCTGTTTCAAACCATTCATGGCTCCAACTCTCACAAACTATTTATTATGTACTATAAATTACATATAACATGTAACAAAAATTAAATAGAATTGTACTGGAACCATAGATCCAGATTGAGAGTTAATTAAATGAATGCATGGGGAAAAATCTGTGTGAGATACAGGACTAGGGGTTCCCTGCTGTACCTATTTAATGAAGTCTCATCCATCTGATGGCTCCTGGACCCACTCTTCAACACTTCCACAAAAATGTCACAATCTTTATGGGGGGAAAGTGTGGAATGTGCCTTACCCACATCAAGTACACCATTTTACAATTCCAATCCAATTAATTAAGCCTCTATTCTTCATGCATGAATGGCCGTCTCTCAGTTACACACCCAAGGCAAAGCTCCAAGGGGGCCAGGCAGCCAAAAGAGAAGGTACATTCCCAGCTCTCATTTACTTAAATACATATTTTTGGTAAAAACAAAATGTTTCAAATTACTTCAAATAAAAGTGTGTATATTTCTCCAGGGCCAGAGCATCAATAACTTATGTCTCAGTAAAATGAGCTTTTATTATTTTTATTTTTAATGCAAAATCATAATTAAAGCAGGGAGGAGAGGACAGCCTCCTCTGTGAATGAGAAAATTAGACTCAGTGTGGTGAGATGGGAGGGTAGAAGGAGACTTCTGATGCGTGATTAAATGAAAAGGCAGTATGGTGAGGGCAGATGAGACACAGCACAGTGGGAGTACGGGAAGCAGGGTGGAAGAAATAAACAGAAGACAGGATGTTAAAGTACCATAACCTGACTGCACTCCTGAAGAGTTAAAAATGAACTGATCATCTGTCAGGAAACCACACAAGAGGGGGGTGATTCGATTCTAGTCCAACCTCCCTGGGCAGGAATGTTGCTCTTCTGTGATTAAGGGAGAAGAGTAACTATTTTCTTCTTACTGCACAGCACTGCACCGTTATTTTTAGCACTCGATTTCTAAATCTGTTTCCTATAGATCATCTGTCATTTCAGTGTTAGAAACAACCACGCTATTTTTTCTGTAATCATATGGAGTCTTTTCATCTATGCACTCTATCATTTATACTGATCAGAACTTCAGTCAATTCATTGCATTGTCTGGACACCCAAGTTCCAGCTCAGGGAAGCACTTGCTCAGGTTCTCTGTTCTACTGCACCTTCACCCTGGGACAAAAGTGCTGTATGAGAAATAGCAACACATGCAAAAATTATGCTTGCTGCCTCAGAATCACCCGGATGGCAACGAGAGGGCACAGAGAGGAGTGACCTCTTCCAAAATTAGCCATGGTAGTACAGAATGTTGCAGGTCCCTCTTGCTGGTACGTGCCAGACAGTATTACTCTCTGTGGGAAGAATCATGCTAGTGCTGCCCAGAGGCAGTGGCTGTCAGTGTAAATAGTCAATCATTTCAGTAAACACCCCTGCCATGGGCAGCCTTGCCTTGTCAGAGGGGTCTGGGGTGGGGGTTGGAAGTGCCTGGCGTCGCTGGCACGGTGGCAGGAGCCCTCCCCTCCTTTCCTCAGGGATGGTTTCTGTGCCACTATGAACACATGCCAGTGCAAGGGCGTCCTTGACAGGTGCTATTAGGATGGGATTGTTTCACCTGTTGCAATTACACCTTGGAACTTTTCTACACTTTTCTGCAGAGGTGAAATTTCCCAAATGAAATTATATTTTTCAACTGTATTGCAAGTTTGAGGCATTTCATCCATTTACATATCCCTTCAATCTGTCATCATTGATGCTAGAAGGGAAAACCCTGAAATAGAGAGGGAAAGCTGACAAGTCCTAAAATTAAAAAGTTATTGATTAAGCCATTTGACTTGTTCTTTCATTCCAGTATTGTACTCCAGGAAACAAATGTTTAATTTATTTTGGATAAAGGGATTCAATTTGTGATAATGCCATGGAAATATAATTTCCTTACAAACTCAGATTTCTCATAGGAAAATGTTAATGAGTCTTTTCCATTACGCTAAAAATACCATGTACAAGAGCTGGTTGAATAGTGCCCAGACAGTGTTTTTGAACATTTGTCAGAATTGTGCTTCGTTCAAGAAAATTCATATCCCATTGTACTATTCGCCAGCATTTACATGAACAGTTTTTGCTTAGGTAAAGGTTGGCCATTCCCATAAAAGTTATCAAAGTTCATTCAGAAACAAAGAACAGATACAGTATCAAGTCATTAAATGGCCAAAAACAATCTTCATTGCTAATAATAAATGTTTTACTTTGCAAGAAACCTTTAAGATCAAAATTGTTCATTAAAAATGCAAACATACTTGATACAATGCAAAGCATAATTTAGGTATTATTCATCTGCAGAGAGAGTATCAATGCCTGTTTGCATTGATAAATGTGATTATTAAATATATTGCCAGAACTCTGACTTGGTCCACAAATACTCATTAAAGGGAAAAAGTTCAGAACATTATCACAATTCCTCCACTGCAATTAATTAAATACCATGTATTGTTAAAGAACATAGTTTTTTTTCTCACTCTAAAATGTTTTATTTTCAAAACACAAGGAAATAGAAAGACTTTAGTATTTATCCCATTTTGATGCAATGGCAACATGAGAGTAGTAGTCAGAGTACTCAGTCAGAACTGGGCTTTCTTTGTACATAGTGCTAGCAAAAGAGAGTAATTTCATGAGGTACATAACCTAAAGTTATTTCAACAAAATAAATGCCTTTGAAATTGTGAGAACATAGTTCATCAACTCTTCCCTAAATTACATAGTACTATTCACCAGCAAGTGCTGCATTCTCTATTAAAATTTGACATATTATAATTTCATAATTAGTGGTTATTTTAGGCTGGAGGAATTGCTGTTGCTTTTGTAAAATTCTCATCACATTTTTCAAAAATAATTTTACTTTGTTTTTTAAAGGATGTTTTAAGTACTGGGGGAAAAACTTCTAAGATGTGATAGGAGTGTCACCAATGCAGTAAGTTACACCTGAGTCTGTAAAAGTTCAGAAGCAGTACCATTGAAAGCTAGGATTTGTAAGATTTGTTTTAACATGTAAGATTAGTTTAGATGCCCCATGCTAATAATCTGAAAAATTTAAATAACTGATTTTGTAATTATTTTATTACTGCTAAAACTGACTAGAAGTGAAAAAGACAGTAAAATATCAGTGGTCTCACAGAAGGTATATTTTAATAATAAAATATGATGTCAATAAGCAGGGAGTTGGCTTTCCCCAGGTTCTAGGATTTAGGCATGGAGCTCCTCTCCACATACCCCAGGGATGTGAATTCCCTCCCTCTGGCCCATGTGAAGAGCTCCCCAGTTAAGGATGTTCCCGTGCCCCTCTGAACAGCCATGAGCTGTCAAAGAAGGAAGGTGGGAAGGAAGGTGGGACCAGTGGGAAGCAATCAGTACACAGCATTCCATTCTGCTCTGCAGCCTCCTCTGGGAAAGAGAGCTGCTGGATCAAGCACAGAACAGCTCCAGTCACCTCCCAGTTCATGGCTGACCGTGGGCTGCTCATTCTCTCAGCCCACATTCGCCAGGCCACTCTCCTGTTAGCTTGCAGGGAGGAGGCATCAAACCCGTTCCTCTCACATTCTGCTCTACAAAGTGAAAGGAAAATATTTTCTGTATCACACAACTTCGTTCTCAATAGCAACAGATCTGGACAAACCCAGTCCTAGAACTGAATGAAAATTCTGGATTCAGTAGTAATTTTGGGGGAGGTTGCAGCTAGGGGCCATATAAACTTGATGATAGTGGCCCAGGTGCTCAACTGAAATTCTAAGTGTAAACCCCCTTAAACTCTGAGACAGTTCAGCTTGATTTTCCTGTCTTTGCAGTGAACCCAACAGTAGTTTTAAGTTTCTCATAAACTTTAGATTTGGTTATAAACATTTTCACCATTTTTCTTGTGCATTATTTCATCTTCTATGAACATAGTAATTAATTGTTGGAGTATTAGTAAATCTGTTGGAGGAATCTTGTAAAGCTTTTTAGCTATGTTTGTTTTTAGAGCCAATACATCCTACTGTGTTTTATAAGATAACAGATTACTCAAACTAAGATATTTATTAATATGTTGAACTGAGTTGGTGTTTTGTTTTATTTCTTGAAGAACTGTCATAAAAGCTGTAGATATTCAGTGATATTAATTAAAAAGCATAGTACTCGTCGGGTCAAACCAGTAGTTTCTTTTACCTGCAATCATCCAAAACATATTCCTTTCCTTCTTTCTCACTCAGTCTCCTAACGTTGTCAGGATTGATGTCATCATTTATCCACTCCAGAATGGAAACTAATTGGTGGGAGGGGAGATTGGCAACAAGAAGCCAAATTTATTTTAGCAGTTTGGGGTTTTATAAAAAAAAGTATGTTTCATGAAACAGTGATACCTAATATTTCTTTACACTGGTAGTTTTCTCCTTGTTGTCTCGTCCTTCATTCATTCTCCCTCGCCCGCCCCCCTAGCAAAATAAGAAAAACAGATTACTGTAAATTTTGGCACAGAAGGGTATTTGCATCATTTTCTTAGAAGTCACATGCTTTGGACTTCCTCTTGTTTATGATATATTGAAATGTCTTCCAGATGTTCTTAATTATAAAAAGTTTTCAGGAAAGCAAAGTAATCCGTAATAAAATTTCCTCTACATTTTTTAAAATAGCCAATAAATTAGTGTACTGTAGCTTATCAAACTGCCACATAATTCTACATCTGACCCCGGCGCAGTAAGGTCTGGTATTTCCTTAAGACAGTTAGTTTGGTCAGAGGCACAGCAGGCTTCCCTAGGCATAGTTTCAGTTCCTCCTGCGAGGGAGAGTGTTCTCTTCCTGGGCCAGGCCAGCTGTGTGAGCGCTCATTGGTGCCAGCGGCTCTGGCTTCCTACACAGACACAGCCACCTCTGCTGCACCAGCCTGCAAGAGGCAGATGTGTGACGTGGGGTATGCCAAAGTTTGGATTCAGGACAGAGACAAAGGGAAAATATTTTAGCTGCTTATTTGTGTTGCTGATGCTGTGCTGCATGAGATTTTCATTTATACATTTTGGGCAGGTGCCCAGATTGATGTGGTAAAATTGGAAAGAAAACACAATAAAATAAGATTTGTTCAATTTTCAAGGACATATATGGGGGGAAGGTTTTATATCATAAAAGACATTTTCAAATGGTCAAAGTGTGACATCATTCAGAGTGACAACAGCTCTGAATTTTTAAAAATCTTTCTAGAATCTACCCCTTGTATATGTTCATCTGTTTATTCATCCTAATGACACTTGGTGAGGGTGTTCACCCTAAGCCTGTATTTGCATAAAGAGTTAAGGTAGGAGGGATAACGGGAAATAAAAGTCAACTTTGCCATATCTGTGATTTTTCAAGCTCTGTGTGTGTATGTCTGCGTGATGGGTTTCTTTTCTCAGAAATTATCAAGATCTGAAAGAAAGTTATCGTTTCACAAATATTTGATGAAAGACTTATTAGGCTGTTGGATCATGGGTTTAGTGGCCTGCACATATCTTTAAATTTGTCCTGCCAAAAGATCTCGCTCTGCAAAACCAGAATTTCACCCCATGTCCTGAAAGACAGCAGTACAAAAGAGGAAGCATGTGCATTTGGTTCTAGCCAGGTATGGGAATTCTGTGGCACTCTGAGGTGAATTTGAGGTCTAGGAATATGATATAGAAACTGTAAAAGTGGGAAAGCACACACCATCGTAATGGACTAAATCCTCTTGCCTGTCAGAATCAGTTCTCCTCTAGCGGTGGGAAGGGAAGGAATCAAGCAAAAAAGAGGTTTGTATATTTGGGAGATTTTTTTTCCCAGAGTGTCTAAACACAGCAAGACTTGTAATAAAAGGAAATTACTGTTAATGTAGCTGTTCCACATTCTCAGGTGGCATAAATGTTGTCTGAATAGTGAAAGTGAGCTCTGTTGGCTTTCACCACTCAAGGCTCTTGCCTTTTCTCACTAATTTTCCTTGACTATTATTTCATCAGCCAGATTTGCAAAGAACAGTAAATAACCATGCAAAACTCTGAGCTCTTTTTTTTTTTTTTTGCATTAAAAGAGTAAAAGCAAATATTTCACATTGCTATTGAATCTCTTTGTATTTGTTGCAAAAGCAGCACAGCACAAAATTTGGACCTGGTTTCAGCAGAGAGGAAACAGAATGCTAAGAAAGAGATGTTAAGACAAATTTCCTTTGTATGCTTCTTAAAAACAGTAACTGATGGTAATCTTTCCATCAATCTAGAAAATGACAATCAGTGATAAACAAGCTGAATTTTTTTAAAGGCTCATGGAAGTAAGTTAAATGTGATTTAGAGCTTATCTGTGTAAGGATGGTGGAAAGGATATGGGAAGGAAGGAAGCAACTACAGACCTCACTACGGTGGCAACTATGGCTGAGAACTTTGACCAAATCTTGAAAGGAATATAAAATGCTAGTGCCGCCAGCCCCACCCCAAAATCACCTTCTAGAACTGTCCCGTGTTTTCAGATGCCTGAATTTATTGGTTTTCATTCTTAGAGTACTTTAAGAACTATAGATCATTTCTTTCTTGGGAAGAGTCAGGTGGCACTGCCAGTGTTGACTTGTCATCCGTTCCTCCACTGCCTGCCCTCCATGAGTGCTGTTGTCTATACTCAGGCAAAGCTGTCCCTGAGACCAAGGGAAGTTTAGGCTTGAGTTTGGCTGAGCTGAAGGGTATCACTTACCTAACAATGTCTCATCTGCTGCAGTAGGTTTCTGTGGTATTTGACTCTTTTTTAATGTCAAGGCAGGAAAATCTCTTGCCTTTCAGATGTAGTGGCAGTGAAGACCCTTAAAGAAAGCAGTGAAGATGAGCCACATCTTTAGAAAACAACATATTATTGAATGTTTAACTGCATTTGTTTATTATTTGCTGAACACTAGTAGTACCTGTAGTGCTAGAGTTACTGTGGAGTCAGTATAAAGCTGGGTCTCTTCCCTCCTGAGTATTTCTCACATAGGGAGTGATAGGATTACATTGCTAAGGAGGATTTTTGTGGCAGATAGAGCAACCTTGGTGCTCACAGTCTGATGTCTGATCTTGCTGTTACCGGCACTGGTAAGGTGGGGAGAAGGGAGCTAGGTAAAAACAACGAAAGCCAAGAATTCACACATTTCAATCAATCTGATAAAATTCTTTACTGAGCAACCTTTTGTTAAATTAGCCAACTGTTACTAATTGTGTTCTGCAATGAAAAGCTGGTGCTGTAGTGTCTAGTCTTTGTGTCTTCGAACCAGCAGAGACTAGCAGTGCTGATTTCTGTTTTCAGATGTTTTGCTTAGATTCCTTTTCGTTCAGATATTCTTTTCTTTCCCTACAGCTTTATCTCATTCCCAGATGGGTGCCCTGCTCCCAAAGGAGTTTCCTGTCTGTTTTTGTTTGAAAGTTAAGCATCTCCCAAGGAAGGCTGGAACCTCCCTTGGAATAGAAAATGTGACCCCCTTCCCTCCAAATTATTATAACTCCAAAATTATGGGGCTTTCAGGCAAATATATGGGAAAAGGAGTAACAGTTCTTTACTAGTATATATATAAATATATATATATATAACAAGGCAAACAAACAATAACAAGAGCAGCAACAAGAGGCAAATGCAGAGACGCAGTCCCAGCCTGCTCCCGGCTGCAGGCGCTTTGCCCTTGGGCGCAGTTCCGGGCACAGCCGGCAGGGGGCGCTGCCGGCTCCGGGCCGGGCTGGCGGGGGCGCCGGCTCCCCCACACCTGCAGGGGGCGCTGTGGCGTGAGCTCAGCCGCCTCTCCCTCGCGGGGAAATGGCGGCAGGCTGGAAAAGGGGCTTTCTTTATAATCTCACGGCAAGCAGCTGGTCCCAGTGCCCCTCTGGATAGCAAAAGCAGCTGTAGCAGGAACCTTGGAAGCAGCAAGGGTAGGATGGAACCCCACGGTGGTGACAAATTCTCTCCACAGCGACCACACTCTGTCTCCACTCCAATGCCGAGAGAGAGAGAGCGCTACTGGCTGTGCCCAGCCCCTTCCTTCCCGCCTAAAATCTCGAGGTACCTCTGCCATTTCCAACCTCCCCAGGTAAGAAAGTAGCCAACTGCACCCTTGTCCCTCCTCTTTCTCCCAGCCACATCTTTTGTTCTCTTAAGTATGGGTAGTTATTGTCTCTTGCAAGAGAAAGAAAAAAAAAAGGAAAACCCCTAACCCCCAGCACTGTCCCTGCAGGATGTCACTGGCAGAACTGTCCCACAGAGGGGGAAGGGATGGCACTGCTCCGCCAGGCCACCGTGGGTCCCTCTCAGCTGTGATGTCAGCAGCAGTTTTTAAGCAGTGCCTGTCCTGTAGGCACAGTTTCGCAGGCAAAGATGGGCAACCGTGCTCCAACTAGGAGTGTACAAACTTGTCCTCTCACAGCGGCTGTGCTGGCCACCCAGGGCCTCGGACCCCAGGTGTTTCACACAGAAACCTCAGGAACCTGTGTGAGAAAAGCTGAGCTACAGGTAACAGAGAAGGTGTTGCTTTCTCTGGAGGGAGGACTTGAAGTGCTTTCTGGTATTTTTGCTGAACTAAGCTGTAGAAGCCACATGCTGAGGGCAATGAGGGGAGCAGAAGCAATGCGAGTGTCCTGGTCTCTGGATGTGTTCAGAGGTCTAAAGCACCTAAGAGCAGGCATTTATTTTTGCATTTGTTTGCCCTTTACAGCTGCAGGAGGCAGTAGAGCAAAGGAGCAATGGGCCCAAGGTCTTCCAGTAGTGTTTGTGGGAGTGCACTTGGAGTCCTCAGCCTACCTGTGGGAATAAGGCTGGGGAGAAACTTGTGGGGTATTTGCTGTCTGGCTCATCCATCAAGGATTATTTATTTGTTTGTTAATTGATTTTATGAAGATTGTACGGACTGCACATGCAGTTCCTCACTGCACAGTCTTTGTTCAGAGTTTACAAGCCATGACCTGATGGCAGAACCACAGCATGTCCTGCCTCCTGCAGCTCATGGTGTATGGCAGGGTGCTGCAGGAGAGACTGTAAGAGCAAGACACAGGACTGTGACTTCGCAGACACAATTTTCTGACTGTTGGTTGATTGGGTGAGTTTTTTCTTTATTTAAAAGTTTTTGAAGCTTATAAATAAGACTTTGATATTTCCATTGCACTGTACTAGAAAAGCAATTGCATTAAGGGGACTGTCCACACAAAATTACAAAATTAGGTGCTGGCATAGCTCAGTGTGCATTAAATTTCTGTTAAAAAAGAAACAAAGATGCATACAAGAGGTAGAAGGAGTCACTCAGGAGGACTTCAGAAATACAAAGATGGACTGAGCAAAGCCAAAGCCCTTGGGGATTGGATCTAGTAAAGGGTAGCAAGAAAAACTCCTACAGGTGCATTGTCAGCACAAAGAAGGCAAAGAAAAATGTGGGCCTGCTGCTCAGGAGGGTATGAAGGATAAAGAGCCAGGATCTTCTCAGAACCATGCAGGCAAAAAAACAAGTGACAAAAGGTACAGACTGAAATACAGGAAATTCCACTTAAATGTAAAAAAAAAAACTTTTTAATTGTAAAGGTGAATGAACACTGAAACAGAGTTCCATGAAATGTTGTGGAGTCTCTGTCCTTGGAGACATTCAGAACTGGACTAGACACAGCCATGAGCAACCTATTCTTCTTGACCCTACTTTGAGCAGGGATTTGAACTGAGCAGTCTCCAAAGGTGCCCTCCAGCCTCAATAATTTTGTGATTCTGTGAAATTCTATAATTTGCAATTTTAACAAATAGCTGTACTAACACTTTGGACTAAATTAATTTCTCTGTAAATCAATTGAGTATTTGTTATCAAAACTCTGTCAACTTAATTTAACCTAAACCTAAGTGTTCCATAAACCTTTTATTGAATCAGAGGTCAACAGTAATGTGTGCAGCTTTTGATTCCAATGAAATCAACCTATGGGGTTTTTTTAATAAATAGTCTTTTCTGAAAGTGAAACTGGCTGGAAGCAAAAGTGAAACTTGCTTTATTGCTTTTCATTGTTCAAACTGGGAGAAACAGCAAAAGTAAATGGAGGTCATAGGTAGTTCTAAGTAAATTGAATTAAAAATATTAATTTGTTAACCATAGCAACGCCACTTCCAGTAATATGATGAAGAAATTAGAGTGTTTACTGTTACACTTATTATATTGGCAGAGTCCTTTTGATCTTTTGTGTGAGCTTTCTGTAACTTTTCTTCTTTTCATCATTTCCTTACCCTCCAATATTTCATGGCTGTAAATACCTGTAAGATGCAAGTTGCTGTAATTTGTGACTGTAAGAGGTAGACTTGTGTAAATCATGCAAAGAAAGGGAGTAATTTACTCTGGAACGAGCGCAGCCCTGTGCTGTCATTGGCTCCAGGGAGGATGCTCATTTGTGCCCGTGTGTGCTGAGAAGGGTGAAGGCTGAGTCAAAGCAGATCAGGCCTGCTTTATTTTACACACTCCTGTTGTCTGTTTTGCTGAACATTCTGCCTGATCCTGGACTCCATTTGTGTTGGTGGGTTCCTAACTTACACACATGCCTTCTGCCACTCACACCCGTAGGAGCCACATTCCTGCTGCTGGCTGTGGCTGCTGACCATCGGCAGGGGTTGGCTCCTGGGAACCAGTACCTGCTTTGGCACCCCTTGCTTTGGCTGGGCTCGTTTGAGGTAGCACATTCTGCAGTGCAGGTTAAATTAATGGATATTGCACAGACCAGTGAGGCTACATGGACTCAGGGAGAATCCTGCCCACCCCACGTCTCCCCAGCTGGCTGTGGGTAGCTGACTGCGGTTTTTAATCACTCCTAAACTGAAATACAAGAGCTCTGTGACCCTCTGCATTCCTCACGCACTGTACAGGAGGGTTTCTCTGTGTGGTTCCTTTGGTTGCAGGCTCTCTCCATGCTCTTTATACATGACCTATAGATATTCCCTCATGCACTTATCCCATGGACTCCCTCTTCCTTCCCTTGGCAGTAACACTGATACTTGGCAGGACCTTTTTTTGCCCCTCTTATTGTAAGTGAATTCCCTGTACATAAACAGATTGTTTTTTAACCAATTTACAATGCACAATTTTATCTCATTTGTTTTCTTTCTTCCAGCTCCATCTTGAAATGATTCACTGTAAAAGGTTTATTTAAATTTTTGAAGTTCCTTTTAAAAGCAACCTCTGGTTCAGCAGTGCAAGATGCTGTAGTCTGACAATACTAAGTCTTCTTTTCTTAGTTCTTACATGTTTCTCTTCCTAGTTTCCTTGTGGAATAGTTGAGAAGAGCAATTGCCTCTACTACTTAATGCCTCACAACTCAAAAAATCACTCCTTCAATGTAATTTTGAATCCCAGCCCAGCTGGTGGTTCTTGGATTTCAAGTTCTGAATATGAGTTCAGCACTTTCAAATGAATCATTGAGAACCGTACTTCTGTCAAAGAGTCATCTTTTTTTTTTCTTTTCCTGAAAGGTTTTCCTGGTTTTACAGATGCAGATCCTGAGAAAAGAATATTCTCCTAGAAGTACTAAATACAGAGAAAAATATTAAAATTTTCAATTTCCCCCCTGCCCCATTTTTTTAAAGTGCTTGTTCTCTTCTATTGTTCTACAATGCAACAATAGATGTGTGGTACATGCTGCCTTTGCATGTAATTGTTCTATTGGCCTTGTTCTTAACTTATTTGTGATTTCATCAAGATTTAAATTGAAACTTCAGTGGGTTTTTGAAGGCTTGTCTTTTGAGGAGCACTTTTTACCTTTTTTAATGAACAGTTAGTGAGGTAAAGAATTCTTTTTGTCTGCTGTCTGTGGGCAGTTCTCTTCAGAAACAAGTTAATGGATAACGTCCCAGCTCTCACCAGGAAGTTTGGGTTTTAATAACCTGCCTGCTTATGAAAACATATTATCAACTCTGAAGGCAGAAACAGTGAAAATGTTTAATGGACTGGGATACATTTTGAGCTTTGGTCATTAGCACACATCCCTGATCTTCATCCTTAGTTTCTTATTGATGCTAGCTGGATTGATGGAGAAGGGTGTGGATTGATTAAATCAGGTACAAAGGTAATCATGTCGTTTTCTTCTTTAAATTTATCCCCAAGGATGTTTGTTGAGGGCCATGGGGCTTCTGCCCACAGAGGCAGACAGAGGTGGTGGTTCCTTTGTTGGGCTCTGAAGGGCAGAAATGGTTTGCTGGATAAACTGGCTGAGGATTGCTGCAATTTAATGCAGATAGTTGAACAGGAAACTACTAAGAGAGGCTTTTGAAAAAATCTCCCCTGTATGATGATTACAAATAAAAAAAAAGTCAAAATAAATATGGGAAGCATCATAATTTTCTGCTAATATTTCACTGATAGTAGTATTCACATCTTAGAAAGACAAAAAACACAGACAATGATTTTGCAGTCAGATCAGGATATTTCTTTACTTGCATTGAATTGACTAAGAGTGAGTATGATTTCAGTGAAAATTCTTAGCTTTAAATTGTTCATATTGAAGCACATAGAAAAGCTTCTCTTTTTGAATAATAGTGCATACTCTGAAATCAATTTGACAGACTAAAATATTACTAGAGACACTTTACTCTTTTAAGACATAACCAATTGTTAGAACCCTTTTGATAATGTTTTCAGTAAAGTATTTAAATGAATCGCAGAGTGGCAGATATCTCATATTGGGTGTGGAGATTTTGTTTAGTTTGTTTTCAAACCTGAACTACCTGTGGAGGAAAAGGGTCCGACAAAGAAACAGTGAAAATGAAAACCAGCAGGAACATAAAAAGAAAATTCAGAAAAATTGTCAACCGTCTTCATTCACAAACAGTGAGTTCCCTAGCCAGAGAGAATTGATACTCCTCATTTCTGGGAGAGCAAACGTGGAAAAGACAGGGCTGTAGTCTGTTCTGCCTTTCCAGATGGTTGTTTCATCCCTGCTCCAGTGTGGTAGCTGAGCTGTTCAGATGAGAACCCTTAACCTGAATTCCTCAAAAAGTGTCTTGATTGATTTAAATAATACTGTTACTATAAGTAGGGTTTGTTTTCACTAAAACAGGTGGGGGGTAAAGAAGCAGCCCTAGTTAACAGATTTGATGTGACCCCCAGCAATGAGGCAAGGACAAGTTGCTGAAGATAGAAGCCTTTTCAGCCTATAGAGCTGTGAGGGGAGGAGGATCTGAGTACAATTTACTTGGTCCACACTGAAAGGCAAATGATTGAGAAAGGACATGAGATGAGCCATATTAGACCCAAAAGCTCATCTAGCCCCATCCTTCTCTCCGGTATCATCACAAGTTGAAGAATGCAGCTATTGCCCTTTGAAATCCTGTTCTGAACCAGAGACACTGTTCTAGCCTTGCGGAGCCAGAAGAGAGGTTTTCCTCCTTGGGAGGCCTTCACAATTTTTTCCTCAAGAATCCAGTCATGGACCTTGTTTAAACCTTTGCATCCACTGTGGCATCCTTCTTCAGGGTGTTCCACAGCCTGACTGTACGTTGCACTGGCTTGAGTGTGGGATCTGTTCATGCTGATTGATGCTTCTGAGCTCTTGTATGGGAAGAAGCAGTGAATGGATGCCCTGTTACTGTCGCCATGCCACTTCCAATTTGATAGGTGTCTATCCTATCCTATCCTGTCCTCCCTGTGGCATATTGTCCGTACTGGACCATGCCAGCACATTTGATTGTTTCCTGTCCAGTGGTCATTCTGCAGCTTTTTTATCCTTGCTACTCTTCTCCATGCCTTTTCTATTTCTATATCCATGTGACAAATGAGATCAGAAACAGATATAAGGGCTGTGGCTCTGTGGATTTAGGCACTGATGCAGTCACACTCTCTACTTTCACAGTGATTCCTAACATTTAATGTGCTGTTTTCTTCTGTCAACTGTTCTTTGAGCTGAGACTTTAATTATCTGTTATATTATCTGTATTACTTATCCAGCAGGTTTGTTACCTACACCGTGCTATCGAGATCTTCCTCTTGATGCAGTAATGAGCCTGGAGACCATCATTTGAAACATATAGTCAGAACTGTTGATTCCAAATGTTTTCCTTCAGATTTGTTTGCATTAAATGTCATTGATCAATTTGTCTCATAAAATCCTTTTGCATATCTTCATAGGCAGCCCATGTCTTTGCTTCCTTTAGTCCAGTTAGCTCCAGCCTCTGGATGAAGTATCCTAATCCCCAGCCTTACTTCTGGAGCCCTTTTAAAAGCCAATTTCCTAAAAGCTCCTGCTGTTTGATGCTAACTGATGCTGAAAGCGTTAAGTTCCAGGCAGCAGGGTGAAAAGAAGGTGTTGGGAGTCAGGTTCCTGAAGGTGGAAAGCTGATGTACTTATGTATTGTGTAACTATAGTAAGTAGTGGAAGAAGTTAAAACAGAGCTCTTCAATGACTGTGCAGGGTGCTGAAGAATATTTTTCCCCAGCTGGCCCCCTCACCATATGTCCAGTATTATTACTGTAACTGTATTGTACTATATAAATGAATGATTCAGTGATTTATCCACTGTACCATGACTATGTGACCAATCCCCATTACTAGTTAATTCTCAAACCTTTACAATGGCAATATATGAAGCTCTGTATTCCAGAGCATTACCTGCTCTTCAGGAAAGAATACCTGATTGGAGCATGCCTTCATGTGTCTGTCAAGCTCAAGTCTGGAGAGAGCAGTCTGGGTCTGCATCCCCAGAAGAATGGGCTTCCAGGGTGGCTGTAAAGTCCCAAAATTGTTTTCCTGAGGTGAGAATGAAATTTCAGTTTGTTTTGCTTTATTCCAACTGTTTCCAGATAAAGGAAAATAATAAAGGGTGGGATGAGACATTTCAGTGACAGCCATTTCTCATCTGAATTCTAACTAATAGTTCAGATATTCAGACTGGTGATGCTGTGGTGTGTTCTGCCATTGATACAGGTGGTGCAGTGAAATTCTTTACTCTTTTCCTCTTGATTTTGAACCAGTTCCCATCATGTTGGCTTACCTGGAAATGAGTCATCTTTATCTTTTATGACACAAGAACTATGGAAGAATAAGCTATGGATGGAAGCAGTGTTTTTAAATGATCACCAGAGTAAAATTAAAGCTGCTGTTGTCTGTGATCTACCTGGCGTTTCAGAGCCTTCAGAGGCATAGTGGCACTGGACTGTACAGACAGGATCTTCCACAAGAAACTTCATCTTGGGGCTTAGGCTTCACTATGGATGATTTGAGATCTTGCCCTTGGTGGTAAGAAGCAGGTACCTACACTGACTGAGAGAAAATCCATTCTGTTGCTTTGGCAGTTTAACAGTGAGTTCACACTGGGTAGGGAGAACTAGATCCTGTTTACTATTCCCAGTTTATTGTTTTAAAAAGAAAATGAAAGATCAAAATAGTCCAGCTGCCAATGAAATAAAATATAAGTAGTAATTTAAATCTATTCCCCCAGACATTTTATTTTGTCAATGATTTAGCCCTGACAAACTTATTTCCTGTGCAGCTTTTCCAAGGGGTGGACTTTATTTCCTCATTTAGCCTCTTTTTCTTAAAAGAGATATTGGAAACACAAACGCATTTGATACATTGTTTGTAACAAACTGGGAAAGATCCAAAATGTCCAACTGCCAGGGGAAGTTTGCTGCAAGGGCAATTAGCCTCAATGCCCACATGTATAACCCCAAGGGAAGGTAAGTGGGAAAGTTTTGGAGCACATTGACTAGCCAGAGAAAGAGACAAAGGTGGTCTGGCCAGTGTAGCTGAGCATCCCTCACAGGAATTGCAGCTTAAGTCACTTTTCTGCTTGAATTCTTTGTTCAAAATTGCATAATGCAATGAGGTAGAATTGTGCCTTCTGTATCACAGTCCTTGACTCTGCTTCCCAATTGAGGAGGAAAAATCCTGTCAGAAGGAGCATCTCCATCCTGTCCTGTGTTACAGGGAACAACTTTCTAAAGTTCTCCAAAAAACTCTGTTTAAGCAATTGCTGGGTTTATGGTTTCAGTACATATTTCTGGCGGCCCAAATGCTCCTACGTGGATTCTATACAGATGCTTATCCTGAAATTCTTGTTAGTCCCTGAGGGCTGGACAAATTCTGCCTTAGATCAGAAGAATTCTTAATGTTCTTTTTTTTTTGTTTTCTTTTCCCTTTCCTTTGCCTCTGGAACAATGGAATCATTATCACTGCTGTGATGACTTCACACTTCTACAGCCAATGATGCAACATTTTAAACTTGGCTTGCAGAGCAATTGTTTTGCTGCTCTTAATTTTGTTTATTACTGACATATGGATACGAAAGGGTATAATTTGGTAGCTAGATCTAATCAGCACTTTGTATATAAAATGCATCAAAACCAGACATCAATAGCAGTCCATCTTAGTGTGTCTGCATTCCAGATCATTGTGCAGTATAAGTTAACTGTTCTTTTCATTTCTTCTGGAGCCCAGCTGGTCTTGCTTAATTTCACACTATTTTATATTCTGTTTATTACTGAGGCCAACAAGTATTTTATTTTAGCTGTTTGTACATGTTAAACAAACATGGGATCCGGGTGGAATGTCTCTGGCAGAAACATTCTAATTCCTCATACCCTCATAGTCCATTCCACACTTGAAGAAGTGAACTCAGCCAATTAAATTAGGCACCCAAACAGGAAAACCACAGACACACGATTACACTTTCAGCCAAAGCTAAATGGTGCAGCATGAAAGTCGTGTTGTTGTTTGGCTGTTTCACAGTGAGGCCTGTGTGAACAGAGACAGCTGGCAATGTCTCTGTCAGAGCCTGCCCGTGGGACACAGAGAAAGGGAATTAAGGGAATTCCTGCTTCATGGAGCTGGCAGGGTTGGTTTAGCTCTCCTTCATGAAAAGATCATAGGTATGCAGTAAAAGAAGAACAACACCACATTTCAGTTTCCAGATAGTGTCTTTGGTATCCAGAGACTGGAAAAGTCCTAAAGGAGTTTAGGCTTCATTTTTCTGCAGACTTGCATCCTGGTTGAGGTCACCAGGCCCTGAGCACTATTCACAACATCCATGAATCGCACAGAGCTGCTGCTGAGATGGACTGTCAGGAGAGGTGGTGAGTCTCTGCCCCGACCCTGTGCTGGCTGTCTGATAGCCTGGTGGTTAGGAAACATGCACAGGAGATACTACTTTGGGCATTTGTACGAACATTCCAAATTCAGTTTTGTTACATTTGAAAAGAAAGGGCGCTGCTATAAAACTCCATTTAAAATAAAAGAGTAGGCCTGCTGTTTTCATTGAAATACTCGTGGTGCTGACAGTTCTGTGATGTAGCTCCAGGGTAGCTGGAGACACCTTTTGTGGTCTATTCAGATGCCTGAGTGTCTTTCATTCAGGGAGGCAGACATAGATCCAGCCTGTGTTCATGCATCTTGCTGGCCAGTTCTGATGATTCCTCCTGAGAGCCTCATGCCAAATCGTTACTCCCATCACTCCTAAAGTACTCATTCTTTGCTTAGGACACTTAGGCATCAACAGGAGTTCTGTTGTGTACCATGTCAGTGGCTGGATGTCCAAGAGTCAGGTGTACCAGTGCACAGCTTGCAGTGCTTCACTTACATGGCCCTTAGCTACTGGGATGGTTTGTACCTTAGGAATCCTGAAGGGAGGTCAAAATCTGCATATGGGCTGCCAGGCCAGTACTGTAGGGAGTGACAGTGAATGATGATTGTGATTGTGGTCTGTCACGGTGAAACACAGCTGTGCTGCTTTATTTCTTGTTAATAGAGACCGAGCTATTTCTTGTGTTCTTATGCTGCCATTGCCAGACTATAGCTGGAGTGTGTTGGGACTATGAACTAGTGCTCAGTAAACTGACAGGTTTCAGACTGTGTCCTTTGTGGAGTATATTACACTGTGAGCTGTGATGCCTGTTTTTTTTACTTCTGAGGAAAGCAGTGTGGTCCTTGGCTACCTTAAACACAGAGCTTCACTCTGTGGGATGCTGCAGGGATTTAGGTTGGCTGCAGTAACAAGCTAGCAGTACCCTCATTGAACTGGGAAAGAGCTTGTTCATTTCTTTTTTTAAAATTCTTCAGATCTGAAAATTAATTTCCAGCCCTTTGGTCCAGAATAGACCAGGCTTCTTGCTTTAGCCCATGCATCTAGTAGTGGCTATTCCAATTTTTTTATTTATAAATAAAGAACTGAGCCAAGTTGCATGTATACAGTTTTTGCATGACAGATCTTTTTTCTGATGGTTTGATGGTTTGTAGGTATGGATTACTAGTTTGGTATTGTTCCCTCAGTAAAAATTGCTGGGGCATTGTATTTAGAGTAAAATAACTCAAGAGTGATCAAAGGTGTGCAGCTCCTGTTTTCTCTGTGAACTGAAATTTTGTTAGTCTTTTCTCATGCTGGTGGGAGGAAAAGGCCAAGGGATGGTTGTTTTCCTAATGAGGGCAGGATACAGCTGGGAGGAAGCTTGAAACTCCATCACAGAGTCTGCAAACAATCTAGTCACATCAAATAGATGCCCACTGTTTGCCAAAAATCAGTGAAATAGGGAGCTAATGAGGATAATGAAATAAAGAGAAAGAGAACACTGTTGTTCTTTAATGCTGTGACCTTTTTTGAGATGTGTGGTTTACACGGGTGTTTGTGAGTGTTGGCCCATGCTGATTTTGCAGTACTTAGCTGTGTGATGGCTCCTTACCAAAGCTGCGGAAGCACCCTGTGGCCGGCCTCACTCGAGGCTCCACGAGCTCCTGCAGGAACGCCGTAGTTAATGGTTTCTGGAAAAGCTGATATCTATCAGCATTGAACGAGAACATTTTGGGCTAAATACTGAGAAATCACAGGTATGTTATGCAAATCCTGGGTGTGCCAGCCAAGCCTGTAGAAAAAGCTCATTAGGATTAATCTCTAGCAGGGTGACTAATGCAAGGGGAATGAGGTACTTTCCTCCCTGAGTCAGCAGAGATTTGACATAGCTTTCAAAGGGGCTCCACTGGAATGCAGTCGGTTGCTTTGTGCAATAGGTATGCTCGTTTATTTAATTTGGAACTGCTTGCTTTAGACCAGAGAATACTGTACAAAATTAGGAGAGACACATAGCCAGATACTCTACAAATAGATTTAAACCAAAGAAACTCAGTTTGGAAGACATGAAGTACATAATTATCCAATGTACATTAAAAGCACTAAAGACAGCAGCATATGAAATCTGTCTTACCTCCTGCTCTGCTCTTTGAGCTTTGCCAGATTTTTATGTTTGAGGAACCATATTTACAAGTGAGGTTTTTGTTACATTCTATCTGTTTAGCTTTCACAGTGACTTCCACATGTAATGTCAGGAAAATTAGTGGCAGCTCAAGATTACAAAATGTGGCTTTTTAGGAAGGAGTAGCTGAAGAAGCTCATTAGCAGTTCTCCAAAGCCTTTCTCAGGTGGAATCTTACTGGTAACATTTATGTAAGACAACGGGATTTTTTCCTTGCAAGTGCTGCAGTCAGCTAATGGCAATCAGATTCTTTTGAGTGGTGTGTAATTGTTAGCCCCATAAAAAGAAAAAATAAATTGCTTGTTTTACCAATAAAGCTATACGGAGCCAAATACCAACACAAAGAAAATTCCAGTATGATTTAAAATGTTTGCTCATGTTTCATTCCCAAGTAACACATTATTTGTAATTTCAGATTGAGAACTTCATATTTTGCCTCTGCATTTTCTTAATTTTCATCTGCAATACATGTTTCATTCTGGATAATTTATCGGGTACGGTGAGGATATTTGGAGATCCTTTCTAAAACTCCTAACCATTTTTCAAAGAAAGTTAACGGAAAGGGTAGATTTTCATGATAATCCTTTCAAAATTAAAATGTAACACAAAAACACTATGTTTAAGTGACATTAAGGGTCTCACTTAAACCAGCTAAAGCTGGGAAATTCGAAGTGAATAACTAACACTCTGTTGTAAACTGCCCTCATGTATTGCAGCTGACAGTGCGGAAGCAGAGGTTCAGAGAGCAGTTCAGATAATAATCTTAAGAGTCTGGATATTGCCGGAGCCCCAGTAGTCAGGCGAGCAGGATAGATGTCTTTCAAGATCATTCTTTCTCATGAGAGATACGGCATTTCCTTTTCATGGCCATACTGAATGTGATTTTTCTCTGGGCAATTTATGCTTCATTCCCTGGTTAACAGCAAGGGCTGAATAGCACACAAGCAATTTCCAACAAATAAAGAGATCTGAAATGTTACTGTGAAGCCTGAAGAGTCCTAATCCCAGCCTCGCTTTCTTTCCAGTCTCCACTTAGTAGAAACCCCAACTAGCCAGAAATATCAGAAGAATCTGGACTGCCCCCAGTTTCCATTTGAGGTCCAGTTTGACCTTTTTTCCACTGCAAACAGTTGAGTATGCTGTGTTTACACACTGCATTAGCTCGATATTGCCAGTGTATCAGATAAACATTTAGTTAGGCACAGCAGGGCTTCTTAGGGAGCATCTATTGTAGAGCTCCCATGATGCATGGAATTCATACATCATTCAGAAGTTTATTAAAATTTTCCAAATATTCTGACATACCTAAGGAAGGGGAGGTATTACAATGTCTTAGTGCTGTTTCTTGAAGATGAATGGCAGATTTTTATGTAGAAAAAGGAAGTTAGTATTCTTGGTGCTTCTTCTCCAAATAAACTAAAAATACAGTTAATTTGAGGCAGGAAAAACCTTTGCCTTTCAGTCACTAACTTGAAGGTTAGCCCATATTTTACAGAACTCTTGCAAGTAGAACCTGCAATCTTTGATTAATGTCAGAAACTCCTTTCAGTCTTTCACTGAATACTTGAAAATTTGCATCATTGTTTAAAGTTGCACATTTTGCCGATACTGCCCATACTAAATGATACAAGAAAAGGCAGAGTTACATTACAGTACCAACAGGATCAAAACAGAAAGTGACACTTCTGTGCAGCTGTGTATTTTGTGAATCAGGGCGGTAATGGGAACATATTAATGATTTCCTTTCCTAATGACTGCCCCTTATGCTGCTCCGCCCCTGCTCCCCCTGCAACCATCCATATAAACTCTAAGGATATTTAACACATTTTTAGCTGTCCAGCTCTATGTAACTCCTTGTAAAGTAATTTGGAATGATGATTCCTACTTGGTAAAACGTGCTCAGACATCAATTCACACGAACACATAGCAGCACAGAAAGCATGAACCTGTTAAGGATTTCACCTTTTAAGAAATGACAGAATAATTACAGGACAATATGTCCTTCATGAGTAAAAACAACTAAGCTAAAGTGCTTTCAAGGCTGGCATGGCCTACTTCTCTCCTAGCAAGCTGCATAAATCATAAATTGCTAAGAGATTGATTCATACACTGAGTGATAACTGGAGTCTGTATAATGGTGAATAAATACGTGGATAACACAGACAAAGGCTGAACTGGATTCAGTTCTTCAGTACAGCTTGGCAACAGAACTGAGTTGATAGAGCCCAAACCCTGACTTTATATAAAGATACAGAAAATGTAGAAGATGAACCATGTGCTTCCTTATTGAAGGGCAAATAAGATGTTCCATTTTTAGACCTCTTCAGCAGGTGATTGTGATAGTTGGTAAATTGGCCTAAGGCAAAACTTAGTGTGTTAGAAGCACCCAGTGCTAGAATTAATGTTCCTGGATTTAAAAAAGAAGAAGAAGAAAAAAAAGGGTCTGTCATCTAATTTTACCTGGCTGTGGGTGAATAGACAGAAAAAATTTGCCATTTTCAGCATTTAAAATAAAACATGCCTCAGTTAAAAAGTAAAGCAACCACAAACCAGAAATGTCATCTAGCTTTTTGAGTTCTGTCTTACCTATCACAGTGTCTTCCTAGTGAACAAATTGTTGAACTTCTTGTGTGTTTTTATGACTTGAAATCTTTCATATGCTGCAGATAATCTATATTGGTGGAGTGGTATTTCTTTGTCTGAAGACTTTAACTGGACAGATTGCACATACACTCTGGTATTACCAAAGGCCGGGTGCATCCTGAGGAGTTGTGAGCAAGGGTAACTCAACTGCTGAAGGTTATCCAGAGATCTAAGCTGCATGGAAATTACACTTGTTGGAAATACCTACTCTTTACAGGCAGGGGTGCTTCTTTTTCTTGTGCATAATTTTAGGGCCACGGTTTCAAAGGTACACTTAATAGGCTTCTCTTTCTGTACAAAAACCTTTGCCCCTTAATACACAGTGGCACATTGGTTGGTCTAGATAGCCAACATTTGCATGCATAGGCAGTAGATTCTGTCATTTATGCTTGTAGATAATAGAATTTACATGCACAAAACTCATTTGGATTTGGCCTCAGAACAGATTGGGAGGACAGGCATTTAAGATTTGAGGGACAGATGCACAGTAGGGGACTGCTGGGGTAAATTATGGTTGAGTCTGGAATATTGAAATGGGGATGCTAAGGAAACAATGAAGACAGTGCTCATCTGTGTTTGAATTGTGCTGAAAGCAAAAGGAGTTTATACAAAGAGCAAGGCAAGAATGATATCAAAGGTCACCTTTCATTGTGAAGAGAACTTGAAACATGAAATTTTCTTTTCTGAAATATGTTTTTGCCCTATGGTGTCTGTCCAGTGATGGCCTTTAATCCATCTTTCATGAAATTTCAGCCATAGCCTAGTACTTCATGTCACTGATACCAAGTAATGTAACAGAGATTGTAGATATGTAAGGATCAATCCTTCAACTCAGGTGAGATTTTTAGGCTCACTGAAGTAAATGCAGCAATGTTAATGATGTGCCAGCTGATAAAATGTGCTTGGATAGTTAGATTCTTTCAAAATTGCTGTAATTGTAGAATATCCCTCTCTTTGACTTTGGTAATCCAAGAATAACATTCTGGTTCTGAATTACAGGGGCATCATTTACAATATAAGAGAAAGTCGGTATCCAGATCTAAATGTTTACATTTGAAATCCCAATGAAACAAATCTTGGGACCCACTCGAGGGCCATAGCACAGAGGAAGGTCTCATCTGAAACCAGACTCTGAAAAGCCTATTACATTTTAATATCACAGTGGTCACTCAACCTAGCCCAGACTCACTCTTTGCTTAAATAAGATCTCACTGAAATAAATATGAGTCATGCTGAAGTCAGTAGTATTTTTCTTGTGGCTCTGTTTTGGTGAACTGACTGTGTAATACCAAGGCCTCTGCAGCAATGCACTTTAACAGAAGTGGGTGAAATATGGGCAGAGCAGAAGTCTTAATTTCAGATTTCTTGGGTTTGTCAGATTGTGTTATATAGCGTCAGATTGTTCTGTGAAAGCTGAGGCCACAGGAGTCCCATTACACTTTCTGGACAAGATCCTCAGATGATGTAAATTGGTGTAATGCTGCTAGACTAAGTGGAGCTGTGTTGATTTCAGTGGCTCAGGATTTAGCCCAGTAGGTCTGAGATAGCTATAAAACCTCACTGTGCACTTTGAAAGTCGTACCCCATAAATGCTTCCACAGTGCAGTTTTTTATAGTGTCTGTAGGCAACCCACTTTGCCTCTGTGGCTTAAAAACACTAACTAGCCAAGGTCAATTTTCTGTCGTTCTCACACCACAACTGTTAATTCTAATAAGTGAGGGTTTAAGTGTACTGTCTCTTAGTATTTGTGATCTTCTTTTTTTATTTTGAGTTTGTCACTCTGAACTCTTTGTATCCTGGACCATTTTTGTAAGTACACAGACATAAAGAGAGTATCGCTAGCAGAGGCTCTCTTGGTGCCCTGCGTAGCAGAGTATCCTCCTTCTGACAATGCTTGTGTTTATTTACACAAAGGTACCAGGTATATATATACACATGCACACGCAGTTAGTCTACCCTAAGTGTCCTCAAGCACTCACATTCCTTTTTCACTTGGTAACTAATGAAATGGTATTTTTGGAAGAAAGTGTTATGTCTCATCATGTTAGCTGTTCCAAAGTCTAGCCTGAGCTCCATTGCATTCACTGACTGTGCCCCTGCTTCGGCATTAAGAGCTGAGGTGGTTTTCCAGACAGTCATTTGAAAGTGTTTTGCAACAATTACCTTATAAGTAGATTTGTTTCTGCAAAGGGAAGGAGATCCTACCAAGTGAGCTATAGAAACAGGCATTCATATGCTTTTCTGTTAGTATACAGCAGTTCTTATTTTTGCAAACACAAAGATAATATGAGATAATCCATTTTTTCAATTGCACAAGCAGTTCAAAAGAGATTTGTAATGAAATGGCTTCCAGCAATTTTTAATATTTCATGGTCATTTTTGGGGGTGGAGGGGGGAAACCCCCAGCTTCAGTCCCCTGTGAATCTTTTTCCCTTGAGGGGCTTCAGGCTCTGGTTCTGATTTCAGTGTATATTAGGCTGTGAGTAGTTTAGAACTTGAGTGTCTTCAGAAGCCAGGAGAGCAATAGTGGCTTCACACTGTGTTGTTCTTCAGCTCCAGTGAGTAATGCTAAATTGCTTGCACTGTCACAACCACATGCTTCCCTTGATGATCCTAATGGGTCCCTGCAGATCCAGTGGGGATCACAACACTGGCTGCATACATTTTTGAGATTGTTTCAAGATATCATGGAATACATCCAGAACCCAGAGTGATGTTTTCTTTGGGGCCCCAGACCATGGAATGTTTAATTACTAAAAATAGCAGTAGGAAAAACAGTTTAATCTTTTAGAGAAATGTTTAGGGAATAGGGGTTAGGGCAACTTGTTTTAGAGCATTATTTCCCTCAAGGATAAAATTTATATAATTATAGTAAAATTAGGAAAAAGGACTGTCTGCCTTTGTGTTCTTTTGTATTCAGACAGTGGGCACATTGTACCCCTGTTAAGTGGATATTGGTGTTTCTAACTTGTATATTTTTCTTAGCCTTTTCACTTTCACATGCTAATCTTTACCGACCCTGTAAAATTTTGATTGGATGTTTGATGCCAGTTTCAGATGCGGTGTGTAGTTTGGACTTCCTTGCATTTGCTCAGCCATAATGAACCCAAATTATGGCTATAGGATTTGTAAGCATATTGCGATCTGGGAGAGAATCTAAGGCCGTAAGTGTAAGGCAGTCCAGAAGGTATCACACTTGAATGCAGTGAATACTGAGGGCATGCCCTACTCTCTAACTTTGATGACTCCTAAACTCTGCTGAACTTTTGAGTTAATTAGAGTCACAATGACCACTAGATTTTTATTCCTCTTTTATCGTGAAGCTCAAATATTTGTCTTGGGACACCTTTTCATATTGACTTGCCTATCTACACTTTAAATTACACAGCTAGTAGCAATAATTAGATTTTTATATTACTGAAAATGGATTTGTGTGCCAGAAGACTCAAGAATGTCAGACAAACGAATTTTCAAAATGAGCCAACAACTGAAGAAATGGAAGTAGTCGTAGTGACCCAGTAACATGTATCCACATCTCTAAAAGTTTTTTGAGAACTTGGAAAATTCAAACTGCAACTGAAAAGCACTGTGTGTCCCCAGGCAGCCTTAATTTGCATGATCAGCACTTACTCAGCAGAGTACCATGAGTATGTGAGACCTTGTTGTATTAAATGGGTCACATTTAACTGTCCTTGAACAATTTCTCCTATGTATTAAACATAAACAAGCTTTTTGTCATATTCAGCATAGCTGTTCTTTTTTCTCCACACTTTCTTTGATACAGGGTAATTTTTCTATAGGAAGTTTTAGAGACACACAGTGAATATGTTATGCCACTTTCCTCCAATAGTCTTGCTTAAGAAGTCTGCACGTCTCTCATTTTGTGTTCCTTGTTATTTTTTTTTTCTGAGAGTTGGATAATTCCATCTGAGCAAAAATTTAAATTAAAGTTCGTTTTTATAGATGAGAATTTTTGTTGCAGTCTCTCTTAGTTTTCTGAATAGCCTTTAGAGACAGACTGTTCTTCTCTTGTCATGTGAATGCACTGTTATATAAATCCAATGAGCATGGGTCAAGGTGTCTGTTGGTAACTGGAAAGAAGGTGCAGGACACGACTGGATTTCCCAGGCTGAGGATGGAAATGGGTAGCAGAGTTCAAATGTAAACAAAGATGGCAGGAAAATATATTTTTTTCTCTTTCACAATAAAACCCAAACAAGTCCTTCTATAACACCCTTTGGTGTTTTCCTGTGATTTATTAAATAAAAGGCTTCTTCTTTATGTTACAGAAGATACCTTTCTGCCCATTAAATAATTTTTAATGGTATCCAGTAAACCTTTCTCAAAGTTAGTGAGTGCTTTTACACCTTGAACAGTTTTGAAAAGAGCTCCATGGAGTCACTGTCTGTTATGCCACAATGTAAATCTTGCATTCAGTGAAGATAAAGACGAGAGTGGGCAAAAAGCCCTTTTAAGTTACATTACACAAAGAAATCTTTTAAAACGATTGGTTCTAAGCATGCTACTAGCTTTGATGTAATTAGCTAGATGTTAAAACTGTGGTACACTAATGTCTGAATGGAAGGTACTGTAATTAAATTATACATTCTATTTGCAGTGCATTTCAGTTTCACAGATTTGTAAGTTTACAGTCCTGCATATACAAAAAAATCTCTGTTTAGATTACCCATTTTCCAAATCCTATATATTGTGCAAGCTGGATGTCAAAATTGAGCATTATTTTATGTGAAATATGGGGTGACATGTCAGCAAAAGAATCAAGTTTGTTCAGGATTTTTTGAAATTTGGCCCACTCAGTGTGAAAATCTAAACACATTAGAAGATTCAAACCTAGGGGAAACGAGCATTCCTATCATACATAGGACCTGACAAGCCCTGAAGATAAAAACTTGAATTGCAGTGTCTAAGTTTTAAATAACTTCTTTTAGAAAATCTTCATTCTTTCAATTAATTTTTTAACAAAGGCCTTAGCACTATTCACATTCTTTTGTAGAGGATTCATAGGACGCTTCTACTGACAAATTGCCTTTAAAGACTTTTTTGAATATTACATTCTGTGTTCTTAAATCTGACTATCTTAAAATAGTCAAACAAGGTGGATAACTCCCTTCAATGTGTTTTCAATTGCAGATCATGGGACTTAACGTCCAACAATTTTGAAGAGATAACTTTTAATTACAGTAATAAGAACCACATGGGCAATGATTGATGCAAACCTGATGTGTTCTCTTTCTTTATTAATCTTTTTAATTAGAGACAAAAGAAAGCTTTATCTTTTGAGAAGAAGAGATGAGTTGTGATGTTCTGTTGCACTTTTGTAACTTAAAATAATTTGATTGCTTACCAGAAGTTTTTTTGCTTGGATGCAAAAGGCAAGAGGAATTTGCACATTTTCTCTTGCAGTTTGCTTACCTTCAGCACTGTGTGGTGCTCCATATGGCACCAGACTGTTGAGATTATGGAACTCTTCTGTTAGTTTTACTTCAGTTCTACAAATTTCTTATAAGCAGAGTTTACAAACTCAATTAGAGAGCAAGAAAATGAGAGACAGCGTCATCATAAACATCACCATACGTCAGAGCAGCTCATTGCCAAAGGGTAGCTTGTGTGAGATGTTGAGAAAGACTTATGAGATATCTTGTTCTTTAACTCTCATTAGCTTTAGAAGCTGAGACATCTTAGCATCTCTTAGGTCCACTGTGGCTATGGTTTGAAGCAGTTTAGAACGGTGTGAAAGACACACAAACCAGATGATGTTGATTCAGGTGCAGGTCTTTGTAAGAGACACTGTGAATATTTTACCTGAAGTGGTTTGAAGGATTCACTTGCCTTGAGTATACAGAAGGTTAGATTCAATTCCCTCTCTGGCTTGAGATACTCAGCAACTTACAGGTGAGGTTTACTTTGTACATTTGCCTGGAGTTTTTGCCGTGCAAGTACCTCTGAGTAAGATTAATCACTGCAGTGGAAAAAAAGCACAGACACTTTCCCTACTTACTATTGTTCAAATTCTTTCATATTCTCTAATGCCAATAGTGTACCAAGTGAGTTACTAACAAGTAAAGGCAAAGTTTCTGCTCTAGAAAGTTCATATTCTAACTAAAACTATGACATCTCAGAGCTTTCTAGAGAGGCATGAAGACAATGAAATTTCTGGACAGGGAGGGAGCAGAAAACTTGTGCACATAGTGTGTCAAAGATAAAGCAGGTCTGTGATACCTGTATTTTGTTGTTCAGATAAGAGACCTGTAAATTCACCTGTATCAGCACAGGAATGGGTGAAGCTTCACAAAATGTTCTGCAAACTAACAGCAAATGCTTTTGGAGACCTGGAGTAAGGTTCCCGCACTGCTTCAGCAATGGCATATAAATAGCACAGATTCCAGCCGGCGCTGTGGCTTGGTAGTCTGTGCTCACATGTTAGGATGCTGACTTTGGACCTGATCCAAATGCCTTTGAAGTCAGTAGAAGACTTTCAACTGCAGTGAGTGAACTGCGGAGGTGTTTTGCGGTGCTTTTTTCTGCCAGACAATTTAGAAATGTCTGTAGGGACGCAGAAGGGGAGAAGATCAGTTTCCTGTATCAACTAAAGGAAGGTAGAAGGAATTTTGTTTTTTTAATTGTTATTATTTTTTAAGAAACATTTGCCAAAATATGTTTGTGCCATTTTATGATCACATAAAATGGCCTGGGTTTGTAATAGGTGATGGTAATGGAGAGAGAATAGTAGTCTGTTAGAGTGGCCTCACTTCGTGACTCTTTATTTGTGTGGTAGAAGTGGGTGCACAGCTCACCATTTGTATAAATGTAAAGTTAGACATGGTCTGTTTTAAAGCTGTTCCAGACTAGCACTCAGTGCCAGTCAAACTGTGACCTTGTCTGCAAATTAATTCCCCATGATTGCTTAAGTGGTGATACTTGCACCACAGAACTGGAAACGTTAGGCCTGGACAGAAAAAAATAGGCTTGCATTACATATACTAAGGAAATAGCTGTTTTAGTCAAGCCCACTCATCCATCCTGGGTCTGGAGACACAGTAACTCTCTAGAATCCCACTTTTATGTGGCAGGAGTGGTGGGAGGGAGTTGAAGTGCTAAAAAAGCCTACTTGTTTCAAACTGTCACACTCAGTGTGAGGATGTATGGTGAGAGCACGGAGGAAAATGCTGCATTTTGGGGTTCCTAGAAAGGTGTGCTGGCATATATTCCTACACACATATTTGTCACATCTCAATTATTGAGCAATTGAATTTAGTAGTAATGACCATGAATTAACCATCTGTCAAAGATAAGGAATATTTACTTCAACCTTCAGGCTGCCATACATGCCTTTAACTGGTGCCCACAGCATTCCTTTGGTTGCCAAAGTGGAAGTGTGGCAGTAGACCAAAAGTTAGCATGGAGGGGTGAGGATAGGTTCCCTTCCGCTTTCTAGAAATAATTATCATTTTGCTCATTTGTTTCAGCCAAACTTTAGCAAGGTCAGAATTGTTTCTGCAGATTGTTTTGATTTTCAAAAAGAATTACTGCTTCATGCTGCAAATACATTTCAGCTTTAAAGACTTGGGATCTTTTAAAATTATCTTTAATGTTACCTGAGAAGAGATGTACATTGCATAGAAGACTTAAAACTGAAAACTGGATTTTCTACTTAAATTGCCCTCCGTAGTCCACTTCAATCCATCTTCTAAATGAGGCCATGTATATCTTTAAAAATGTTGCACTACTGTATCTTCAGAGTTCAGAGTAGTTCAGAGGCCATTTGCCAAACTCATTTCCTTGCTGTGTACTTCACCCATAAAAAAAAGATTGAATACTCAACATCCAGACCAAAGCTTACAAAGAGATAAATGTAACAACTAAGTTAGAACGTTAGCAGGCTAACTAATGGACATCTGTGTGGTGAGGTTACTTTGGTTTGTTTTGCCCTCCTTGGATTGAACTGGTTTCTGGGATCTGTTCTTCCCCAGATGACTAGTCTCTATGAGTTTTTCTATAAGTACTAGTTAAAAATTACAATGACAGTCCCATTTATTCCATTTCGAGAGCTGACTGGATCATATCTGAATGTAGGCCTATTTTAAAAACTATATGCAATGATTTGGGACAAGATTTTCAATCAAACCTATCCATTTGTTTGATGAGGCTTTACTGAGACAGCCTTCACGAAGGCTTTCAGTAGACTAGGAAATTGATGCCTGTAGAATGTTGGAAAATGCAACTTGTCCCTGGATAGTTTAGTTTGAGGGGGGGTTTTTGTGGGTTTGTTTTGTGTTGTTTTGATATTTTTATTTTAAAAATGCTGCTTTCCCTTCCCCCTTTCTCCTTTTCAGTATTTTCTGATGATTTTAACTGGTCCACTTTGACCTTATAACTTGTGGAAACATCCATATGGAAAGCATCAAGATGCTTAATGACTTTCATGATTTCTTTAGGAGAGGAAGAGGGAGCAGGGGAAACAAAGGTCATTGATCATACAGTAAAGTCACTGGTACAACTGAAGTGATCAGTCTTCTCACCTGTCTCTCAGGGCAGCCGCCTCCGTGCTGCTTGGCAGTTAACAGCTGATGGTACGAGGAGAAAGCTTCCAAAGCTTCCCCATCCCTTGCCATGGGCTGTGGAAAGCGGAACAGCTGAGTGGCTGCTGGTAGTTTCACCAACTTGAAGGATTTTTGTAGATCTGCAGCTCTGATTTGTAAGAATCACCTCCTGTCTGTTTGGAGCAGTTTCGTGTCCCTTTTGCACGGTCCGGACTGATGAGCTAAGCCCAAGCAGCTAGCAGTAACTTGCAGTACTTTCTTGTTCCGTAATGAGAGATTGTAAATGTGCTGTCATCTGCATTTTGCAGTCTTCTCAGTGGCTATCTAGAACTACTCTCAGGCTGAGATCAGACTTTCTACATTTCCCCTTTGTAAGGCTACATTGCTTCTAATATCTGAAAAAAAATCAGAAATGGAAAGAATACAGGCAACACAAAGAAAGTGGAACTTTTCAGTATCAGCTGAAGAGATCATACGGTAGGAGGTATGTTTTCAAAAGATTTCTCTTATTTGTTTCATGAAGAGTCACATTCCATGGGTGGTTAATTTGGGCGACACTGTCTTATATTCCAACAATTGTTTGTGCTAATATGGAAGTATGTATCTTTGTCCTGCAAAATATTGTACAACGCCATCCTTTAAATACTCTTTATCTTGCAGTTTTAGCTTCCCCCCTCCCCCCTTGAAATGTAGGTGGTCACCCAAAGTAAACAGAATTCCTTCTACTCCCTCCACATCTGCTATGTGTTATCTGGCACTCACCTCTGACCCTGATATTCATCATAAGAATAAGAATTGCATCCTATTCAGCTGCTTGTGTGCACTTTAACTCTAGCGATCAACTGGCTGTTGAAATAGTATGTGCTGGGAGGAGAAATTGCTGAGACATCGTCGGGGTTCAAACTGGACTCTCCGTTTTCCTGTGCACTTTTGGATAATTAAACAGAAGTCTGGGGATAAACAGGTCAGCACAGTACACCGGGGGACAAAGCTTGGTATAATTCAGGATGGTAGTGGCTAGTGAATGTAACAAAACAACTTCAATGCTAACTCTTAATGAGAAGGACTTTTGAGTTCTGTTTGTAAGCTGCTATATCAAATGATATTATGCATCTACATAGAGAGACAGTACCCTCTTTGGAAGCAGTAAGTTTAAAAGTGTGTTTGTCATGCAAACAACAGTTAGTGATCCTCTTCCTTTCATTTTATAACACCACCCTCCATGACCTGGTGGTATCACTCAGGGAACAAAGTAATTTTTGTTGTGAGTAACAGTTTTAAAATCTGGTCTTATATGTGAAGATCCCTGTGTTAGCATGAATAAAGATCTGGTCTCTGCCACCCCACTAAATGGAGCCTATCTGAAATTTTCCTTTTTTCACAAGGATGAACTGAATTACTTTTTGGACACTGTGAAAGAAGAAATAAAACTGCCAATTTGCTTGCCAAGGGTGAATCAGTTAAAACTTTGGGAAATTTACCAATTATTTGATTACTAACGACTTTCTGCTACTTGCTCTCTTCTTTCATGGCAGAAGTGTGAAGGAGGAACCCTCTGCTGGCCCCTAATCTTCAAACTCATATCTTCAATTGAATTATGATGATAGTCGTAGAGCAGTGGTAACTAAATGAGAATTTGGCCTGTCAGATAAACTGCAAAAATCTTAAGGGCTTTTAGCTGCCAAGTTTATCTCCCTCTCTCCACCCACCCACCCCATCCCCAATCTTTTTGATTTTCAGAAAAAGATTGGGGAACCAATGGTGTTGTGAGAGCAGTGTGGTTTATCAACTGCTGCTCTTGGCCTGTGGTGCTACAAGCCTCAACACTGCTCACAGAGAAACAAAACTGTGACCTCCTTGTACCCACGCTTTGAGGTGATCTCTGTCAGTCCAGCAAAAGCTGTTCTTGCATGTGCACTTCTAGTCAGAAGGCCATCATGTGGATTACAAGCACCTAGTAGTGCTCAGTTATGCATACCAATTATCAGGATACGAACAAATTTTTTTTTTTCCCTTTTGAATTGTTTATGTTTCTTCACTTGCTAAATTTATTTCCTTGAGCATGTCTGTTTTTATATTTAGCAAAATTAACAAGGGATGAAATAGGTGCTGGGGATGTTAATTATGTAATTATATGAGCAAAGACATACTGTGTAATGGGCAGAGAAGAAAAATGACGAAGACCTTACATGAGGAAATTAAATCCCATGTTAAGGTTTTTGATTAAGGTTCTGATTTTTACTGTGTTGCCAGTGGTCACTGGTGACCTCAGATGTAAAGGTGAAGAGTCTTATTTCTTGTTTGCATTTATTTAAGTATGCACATGTGCATCTGCTATACAGTCACGTTAGTTGGGGGGGGCTTATCAGCAGATTAAAATACGGGAGGCAGGATTCTCATCCAGGAAATCATCTGTTTGAAAAAGACCGTAAAATGAAATGAAATGAAAAGGATCGTATGAACCTTAGTGGTATCTAAGTGGTTTCAGTTTGTGCATTGTTAAAAATCATGCAGTGTCCTTTGGTGCCCTTTTCATCTTGTTTGTTTTAATAGGGAAGACCAGTTAGTTTGAAAGGTAGTTCTCTATTGGAATTGACTCCTGATCACCCTATCACTTCACAATTCTTTATACATCAGGAACACTTGAAAGTATATGCACATGTTTGTGTGGATTTTTCTTTTCCTCCAGAGAGATTCAATTATTTATGCTAGAATTATTCTTATTGTGAGTTATTTTTATAATTGAATCAAAACTGTGTAGGCTGATACAGCCTCAAGTTACTGTTGTGATCTGAAAAATCCTCAAAATAGCTGAATAGAATAACTTTGTCACTTGTTTGTCATACCAGTTGTGACAATGGGTCATTCCATGGATGTCTAAAATGATCTTTAGCCACATTTTATGAAGCCAGAAATGTAATCCAATAACAATTTTCTGGCTAAGTGCTTCTCAGTTGCCACTGGGGACTATCTGCATCACTGTTGATGCTCTTAAAATGACTTTAAGTTAAAAGGACACAAATTTCATATTTCTTTCCTTATTTTCTTGAGAGTAATCTAAGAAAATAATATTTTAAATAATTGCATTCTGGTTCCTGAGGGATATCAACATAATTGCATTGAGGATACCTTTATTTTTATGCATTTATTTATTAACAAAGAACTACATTCCATCTGTAAACCAAATGATTGGTCCACTGGCACAAAACAATAAAGTAATGTAACCTCTGGTTCATTAAATTGGAATATAGGGATTGAATTACTAATTTATGTTGGTTTGAATTTCATGTTATAAATTATAAGATTCTAAGGGAAAGATTGCAAGGGAAAGAATTTTCCCATGATGTAGGCTACCTAGAGTTCCAGCCAGGAAAATTTGTACAAGACTCATCGAAGGTGAAGAAAGGAGAGGTACTGGAAACCAGGACTGGCATGGTTCATCTGGTGCTTTGGTGGGCACTTCACAGAAGACACAGCTGAAAAAAAAACCCCAAAACAAACAAAGCAAGCACAAACTCCTATTTAAACTGAGAATATTCTGTAGGGGTCACTTTTAAATGGGGATAGTGTGAAATGCTGGTTTCTGAAACTGCAACATGAAGGTCAGGTAGCAAAAGAAGTGAACAATGAGAAAGAGAGATGCTTCATAAACCTTTAGTGGTTTAATTTCATTTCTGTGTTGTCTCTCCTGCAATCCACTCTAGTGGTTTATTCCCTGTAATCTTGAATTCAAAACTTTCTTACAAATTCCAAGCTGCTATTAAGTTCACTCTATTCTGATCGTTTTAGTTTGGTTTCTCTGTTTAACAGTCTCTGGAGCTGTGTATAGAAGCAAATATAAAACCCATTTAAGACAATATGTTCTCTCCAGTGTTATTATATCGACTGTATTCCTACTGGGGCCTAGCCCTCTGATAACACAGTTGAAGTATGAGCTGGCTCTTTTTTCAGCCCATAAGACCACAGACAAATCACGTTCTGTGAACAGTGTGTGCCTCAGTGTTACACCTCTTCAAAAGTCGCGTTTGTTTCCTACTTGAGTAACACAAAGTGTTTCACAAAGACTGCCCTCAGATTTTCGGGGGAAATATTAGCTAAGCCTTCCCTTTCTTAACCCACCTGTATGGCAACCTGTCATGAATATTTAGGAACTGAAAATTGATTTAATGAATTTGAGATGATGTGATGTTTCCAGAATTTTAGCAGTGGAGCCACACTTACTCTGAACTTAAACTGCCTCTCTTCTCCTCTCTGGGCTTTTGTTTGGAAACCAGATAGGCACAGCAGGGTGTTGGTCTCTATTCTGTACCAAATCTCACTTTTTAATGGGTTTTAAGGAAGCCACTACAGGAAGCAGTTTAATACATCTATGAACTTGCATGTGATTTGCTTGTTTCACAGTCCTTTTCAGGTGGAAGATGCCGTTATGGTGGGGCAGTTTCCCTGCTGGAATTCTAGGCTTTCTCTGCAGAAAACCTAGCGGTTATTTGATTACTCATTAACATACTGGAGTCAGGTGAAGGTTAGGAGCCCTCAGGTGAATCAGCAGCAATTGAGGCTCTCAGGTCACAGCAAGGCCAGCTTGGATCAGGTTCCCCAGCACTGGACCTGTCAAGTGGTGAACATCTTCAGTGGCAGGGATTGCACAGTATCTCTGTCCTAGATGTTAGTTTTTTACTGTCCTAATGATGATTTTTTCCCCCTTTAACAATATTTAATTGCAATATTCCTTGTTGTAACTTGGTGTCCATTATTTCCCATCCTGTCACTGGTGCACCTCTTTAGAAGAGATTGGTGCTCTCTCTCCCTCCCCTTCTCCCCCTCTCTCCTACTTCAGACTGTGTTTGAGACCAGCTAAAGTTGCCTTTGTTTTGCTGAACCTTCTCTGTCTTGCAGAGCTTCAGAATTTTCAAGAAATAGTGTTCTGCCTTTTGTAGTCGGACCTTTATTTAACCTCATTTAAACCTGATTGATAAACAAATTCTTACTACTCTTATACTCTTGTTTTCTATTTCAGGGTCTGAAATGTGGGCACATTTGGGGTTTGCAAAGTGTATAATCTGGATTTGATAACCATACTATTGAAAGCTGGTTTATGAAGGACAGGCCTTTGCAGGTCATACATTTGCTAAAAAACTGATGTCATTTTGAGTGCATTATCTCACTGAAGCTGTGTGTATTCCCCTTGAGGCAAAGGCTGAACACCATGAACCTTGACCGTTTCCAAAGGCTCAGGGAGGCCCAAGCATCCCGAGCTCTAGTTTATGCTGATTGTCCATAATGTACCTGAAGCTTATCTTTCTACACTTCATTGACTCACAGTATATAAGCATTTGCATCATATGAAAACTCTAAATGGAAGAAAGGTGCCAGTTATCAAATATGAAATAGATTTCAGGATGCTCAGGCATTCAGTTTTCATTACAGATCTGTCCTTGCTATTCTTGAATACTGCCGGGAGGATGACACTAGAAAGTTTTATGGGTACTTGTCTGGAAAAGTTATGATTTAAATAAGTTTAATTACTAACTATCTGTTTTGTTTGTGTGGGTTTTTTTCTAGAGTTCTTGAGCAAGAGGTAATCTGACACAAAGCGTATTTACAGCATAGGTAAGTGACACAACTGATTATATGAAATTTTTTGACAGTATTTATTGAAGTGAAATTGACATCTGCAGATCAGGAAAGCACAGTGTAGGCTTTGCTCTAGAAGTGCTAAGAAAATGAGAAATACGGATTTTGAGAATACAGCACATAGCAGTAGGTCATTCTAATGTTAACAGACCACTTCCAAGACGTAAAAGTCTATTAGAAATGAGGCCTTTTTCCATATCAGTTCTTTCTTGAATCTCTTCATTGAAACACAAGCTTCGAGGTCGGTAAGTCGTTCTCACATGCCAGATGGAGTTCAAGCTGTTGTTTCCTCAGCTGCAGTTTTGTGTGTGAATTCTCCTCTCTCTTCTGTGGGCATCCACACCCCTACAATCTCCAGTCAGCTGTCTCCCACCATAAAGGAGTGTAAAATATGTTTTCTTCCTCTGCCTTTAGAACAAATAAAGGGGTGGATTTATTCTGTTATTTTTTAGGGGCTGTTGCTCTAATGTGGGAGTAATGAGACAAATTGCTTGAAAAGTAAAAAGGTTTCATTTCTCTTTTTTGTGTAATAGAAGCTGTTTTTCTGAAGTATGTTGCTGAATTGTGTACTTCAGAGTGAAGCTCTGTGGCTCTGTGAAGAAATATCTGAAGTATCTGATCATGATTTTCAGTTTATGTGAGACAATAAAAGTGAGTTGATAGACAAATATGGCATATTTTCCTCTCAGTGATTCTTGACAGCAGCATATTATCAGATTAGGAATATTTTCATATCAGAGTAAATTACTGAAAATTCATACTGGACTTTGTGCTCCAAGGAGCTTTTGCTAACATTGGTCAGATGCAGCCCATGTGAGAGGACACTGTTTCTAGCTGGTCATAATTATTTGTATTAATCCTCTTGTAAGTATCACATTCAAACCACAGTTCCCATTATCTTTTCCCATTCCTCACATCTTGTCCAAACAACATCTGACTCCATCGTTCCTTTGAAGTGGATTTGCTCTTTTCAGCTCCAGCACAGGCATTTGTGCATATGCAGCTCCCAGCTGCATTCCATGGGCCTGTATTCCAGATGCCTGTGAGGACCAAACAGAGCACTGCTGTCTATACCACAAAGTATGAGAATACATTGAGGAAAGGAAAATATCAGCTGCCTGATAACAAGGAGTTCACTCCTTGTAGATGAAGAACTATTGTAAGGAATTGTGGCAGGAGGAGAAAGAATCTGTCCATTTTAAGTCACCTTTTTTTTGTTTGTTGGTTTGTGTATTTTTACTTTGCCCTGACAAAATAGAGTTTTAAGCCTACTGCTGGGACATGAGTTACTCCTTGTCTGAGGTATTGTGTTTAACATTGTACAGTGGTGTTGTGGACAGGCTGTGAGGGGGCTCTGTGTGAATTCAACTGTGTGAATTCAGTGTTGTAGCCAGGTAAGTGAGCTCTCCTCTATCCCACGTATTTTGTTTGGATGTCTTTTGTTCTCCACCAGTGATCTGTTGGTGACAGGATGGAGTTCAGTTCTGACAGAAGTTCTGGATGGGAGGCTGTTTGTCAGTTAGGAGATCTGTGGGCATTTGCTGTCCCTGCCTCTGTGCTCTCTCATCTGCCCATGGGCTGCACATGCAGTGTGAGTCCCCCACATCCGTGGGGACCCTGGGGGAGATGGCGTGTTGGACTGTCACAGGGTGTGTGCCAGTGTATCTCATCTGTTAGGCTTCACACTGCCATTAACTCAGACAGGGTCCTCTTTTGATCCTTACATGGTGTTGCGTGACAGGTTTCAGGGCATCAGAATTGTTACTCAGACAACTGGATTTGGTATCAAAATACAGGTGAAGCACAAAAAATAAGACAGCTAAGGAGAAAAGGTGAAAGTATAATGCAAACATTACTTTAAAATTTGGGAGAAATAGTTTTCCAGACTGAGTAGTCAGCACTAGGGTAGGAAGGAGATGTAAGAAGTTGGGCTTGATATACACATAAGAGCTGTTCTTAAAAACGTCAAAGAACAAGTGGTTTCTGCCACAGCACGCCTAAACCAGATTGTTTCAGCCCACCTAAAAAAGGTTGCATCCTCTTTCATACTGCAAGTAACATAATAATATTCAGGATTTTTTTTTTTTACCCCTGGGAATCTTAAACATAAAACACTGTTCCGCACACTTGATTTTTATAAAGTCTGAATTTAGAAGGGATGTAGGGCACTGGATGTCCTTTCTTCTATGTTGGTGTTGGGGGAGCTGCAGTTCTAGTTTTAGCTCCAGTTCCTTGTACTAGCCTAGTGTTGTACAGCCAAAACCCAGCCACTGCATTTGTACTATTTAAGCAAATTAAACAAGTGGAAGTAAAGCAGACAATAGCAGTTTTTTCTCACTCACACTTTTAGAAATGTATTTGATAGCCTCACTGTTATAGTCAAGAAGGGCAGCCCTGTGATTCTATCATTTCTATTAAATGGCAGTGCTCTTGACTAACTGGCAGTAGGCTTTTTTTCTACTCACCAAGCAGTTTCATTCAGATAACTCTTCAGTCATCAAAGGCTCCTTCTTTGGTTGCACCATAATCATTGTGACAGTTCCAGGTAAGAGTATTTGGCAGGGATAGCTCAAGGGTTTGTTCTTTTCAGAATGTTTACTTTACCTGACATATCTTTCCTGGGTGCCACAGTAATTAGTCATCTATATATTATTAAAGGAAAGCTGAGGAATAATATTCTTCCCTAGAAGAATATTCTTCCTTAGAAACAGCTAGGGGGTGTATAATAAAAATAATAAATAGTAAAACCCCCTCAGTACTAAAGGTGTGCTAGGAGAGATGCTTGCACAGCAAGCAAAACACTTTGTAGAACAGCGTAAGTGTGTGTATTCTTGGTAGGGCAGAGAATATTGACTGTCATCAAGATACCTGAAAATTCTCACTTATAAATTACTGTGAACAGGAGTTTAAAAATTCATTTCTTCATAAACTTTAAATATTTGAGTTGACAACTTCCATGTGGGACTTCCTCCTGGGGCAAAACATGTAGAAAGACGATGGTCAAAATGGTTTGGTTGTTTCTGGAAAGGGAGCAAACATGTATTGTTCTGTGTAAAATTTTGAGCACCTTTTCTCCCCTGAATCGCACCTTTCTTTTGCTATTTCAGTATACCATCAAAATCTATTTTCAAAGTGTGATTTTCTTTCCTTGAGGTACTGGTTCCTGTTGAGAAAGATGCTATTGTTGTCTTATTTCATGAGCTGAAGTGATTAAGGTCTGTAGAGTGACTCTAAATATTCCTAGTGATACTACTGAGTCACAGGCTGATCAGTAGGATTATGTGCTGTGGTATTTGTGGAGGTCTGGATAGATCCAAGTTTTTAGAAACATAGTAATTTACAAATAAAAGCTGAGATTATGAGTTGAGAGTTTAAAATCAGGATGAAATCTGCTGGATAATGCAAGTACAGCACTCACTCTTTGAGCAGTTCAAATATTTTGTTCAAGTATATAAAATCCAATATTTTGTTTCTTTCTCTTTAGTTAAGTATGTGCCTTCAGGCCCTTTTTATTGCATGCTTTTCAGAACATGCTCCAGAGACAGAACTATTAATTTCCTCTTAGGTTTCTGCATAGCACTCAACACTACAGTGCTTCAAAAACCATTAATGAAGTTATTTTCACAACACCCCCATGAAATGAGGAGGAATTATTGTCCTCATTTGACAGATGGAGACTAGGGCAGAGTCAATCAAAGTTGAAAGCACCTTCTAATTTGAGAATCCAGTTTGAGACATCCTTCTCCTACCTTTTTCACAATATTTAACATTGGGTAGTAAACTGAATGCACAGCTCCCTTTAATTTCAGCTGCATTTATGAGTGATCGTAAAGGTCGTGCAGGGCAGACCCTGGTTTTAAGTCAGGCATGGGGCATATGAGGAACATACAGTTGGCAGATGACCTTGAGTGAAAAGCTTGGCTTTAGGAAACTTGTCCTGGATCTCATAGACTGTCATATGAAAAAAACAGATGTAGACTCCAAACTCTTTGAGGCAACCTTTTAACCACCCGAAGTAGGAAATTGTCTTCTTTATTTTATTATTATTTTTTATTATTTTTCCCCCCTACCGTCCCCACTCATTGCATAGCTCTGAGTGTCAGTAATGCATGGGGCAGCCCATCTCATCCTTGGGCAGCAGCCTCCTGCCCTGCATTGATTCCTCCCACAGACGAGTCCATGCCACACACTGTGTAAAACAGTGATCTTGTGGAAAACTCAGTTTGCAGTTATGTAAATGTACTGGATTTAGCTGGGGTAGTTAATCTTCTTCACTGTAGCTAGTAAGGGACTGGCTGCATGATGTGTGTCCAAACTCTTGTCCTGTCTTTGATCATAAACACTAAAGTTTGAGATGTATCAGCAGAGAGAGCTACAGGGTACTAACAAGATAAGGAGTATAGTGGTGTAAGGTGGCTGTGCCTATGTTTCTGTAGGCACATGCAGCACGAGCAGGGATGGTTGCTGTTTAACTGTGATGATTTCCTCCCATTCCCCATCTCTTACCCCTCGGTGTTAGACGTCCAACGTTGTAGAGTAAGGAGTACTATGTTTTGTTTGTGTAGAGTTTAATATAGTGTGGTCTTGATGAAGGAATTTCAGTTGTTTTGGTAGTCTCTCTGCTTTCATGTTATTCGTGTTATCACCAGAAAAACAATGAGTCTCAATTAGGTAATTGAAGTATTTTCTATATGGACTGTTCTCTGTGGACCTCTGAGGCGGTGATCACTGACAGTTTGCTGTGTGCATTGCCCAGCTGGAATGTTGTAGGGAGAACTGTGATTTGTTCACTCACTTTTGTTTCTCTTAAGTGAATTTAATGTGCTCTATACTTTTCAATTTACTAAATTACTAGTAGTTTATTAAAAGAGAATATTAAATTGACCTGTATACCTGTATCACAGGACTGTTGTGAAGATTAATAATTAGATAATGTTTTTAAAGCACTTTTTATAAGCGAGAAGTGCTATAAAGTGCTAGGTATTATTATTGCAGCATGATAGAGATCACAAAACACAGTGAATCAGCTCTAGGTTTAATCCTTATAAGGCAAAACATACCAGGGGCAAAATAACATTGCAGTTATTTTTCTTACATCCAGCACTTCATTAACTACCACATAGGGTTATATAACTCTGTGAGAGTCTAACTTAGTAAAGTTTATAATCATAGCAGGAAAAGTTCTCACGGGTTTTTCAGGCAGGACTTGTATGTAGAGCCTTTAGGGTCACTCAGAGTTAGTCCAGCTCTGCTGCATTAGTGCCTCCAGTTGTGTGTAGGGACCTCACTGCCCGATTTGGCACTCTCCACATTAACCCCTATCACAAAATGCCTCTGTCTAGGCTGGATAATACATGGCACTAGGTGCAGGTCTTACCTACATGTAAAGTGCCATAATGCCATTAAATGCATACAGACATCTGTATCTTCTCAAGATTTTGCTATGCTTTCTCTCACCAGCTCTTTTCCACACTCCTTAGTCTCTGCTTTTACTCTAAATTTTTACTGAAGATGTGGGAAAGACACCCGAGCAAATCCATCACTTTTTTTCTGGCTCCAGTCAAGTCTTTAATGTCTTTGAGAAAATCAGTCAGCATTTTCTTTCCGCTTTAATTCTCATTTACTGCTTATCTTGCTGCAGGTGGCCCACTACTACTGCTGCAGTCATTGCTTTTCTCAAGGATGCCGTAAACACAGAATATTTTCTCAAGTCAAATTCTGGTGCTGCCTGTTTTCTGCCTCATTCTCTGTAGGACATTCTTGAGCCAAAACCTTGAATAGCTGCATTTATTACTTGGTATAGCTACCTGCTGAGAAGAGGAATGTGAAATAGACTCCCTAAAGGAGACACAAGATCATGGATAGCATCCTCAACATAACTGCTTCAGGGAGTCTCCAGAAAGCTATATTTGGGTCATTTCTAAGAAGGACTCCCATCTGTCTTCATGTCCAGATGCTGACTGTGGCACATACAGGGCTCTGGGCTAGAACAGATGGAGCTGGTCAGAACCACAGCCCTGTGACCTGCCCAGGTCCACAAGCACATTCACATGCTGAGGGCGCCGTGTAGGACTTGTCCACCAGGTAGACATGTTGGCCCTCCTGTGGGAAGCAAGGCAAGCAGAGGTCAGGTTGACCATAAACACAGCCCAGTGTCTCTTGTACATATTGGTATTGTAATGTGGAGATGTGAAAAGTGCTAGAATGCAAACATAGATGAACAGGCAAAAGACTTGATTTAGGGTCCTACCAAAACATTTCTATACGTGTGAGTTTGTGCAGTGATAGCACTTCTGTATAGGTAATACAAAGGAGAGGGAACTTTTACTCTGTAAAGGAAAGGGAAGCTCCATCTTGTCTAAATTGGAACCAGCTGACTGCAAAACCCAAAAGGGTGGGGAGGGGATTATTTATAGTCAAAGCAGCAAGGGGAGGATTATTTATAGCCAAACCTGGAAGCAAGGCGACAGGTGGTGAGGAGCACTTGGGTCACACAAAGACATCTGCTGAGAATGTCAGCAATACAAAGGTAACTCTGTATCCAGTAGTAAATGATAGGACAGAAATTACAGATGACCTGGAGGAAGAAAGGTTGCAGGCATATTTGAGGGAAGTAACAACATGTCAGACAAAGGAATTAACCAAAAATAGGCATGCTGCCAAAAATAAAACCTATGTCCCATTGAGAGACCTAAAGTGAAAAGCAGGTGAACTAAGTGCCTGGGGATGAAAGAGGACTGACCTTCACCACATAAATGTGACTCTAACAATTGATACTAATGCAATATTGTAGTACATAATTATTAGCTGGACAAAACAGATCAGATGTGGGAGTATTTCAGTGTAGGGTTATAAATGCCGTAGAACTGACCAGCCATGAGGATGGGGTGTAGATTTCTGTGGTCTGACCAGATGCTGTTTCTCAATGAAAAGGTATACAATAACTTGGCTGAGAACTGCTGTTCTTGTAGTGCAGTGTTATACAATATTTTAGAAATATCTAAAGTTTTTGTAAGTTTTTTTGGTGTGGAGTTATTTTTAAATTAGAAGAAAACTCACAGAAAAAAATGTAGCTTTATACAACTTGTTTCCTGCTCATTGAAATGATGTTGAAGATCTGATTCTTGTTCTCACTAATGTTGCTTGCTGTTACTCTGGCTTTATTTAACACATTTAGAAATACACAGAGATCGACTGTTTGAATGTAAAGAAGGGGTAGTGTAAATGAAAATTGTTCCTTGCCTGTGCAGTTGTGAGGAGTATTAATGACGTAGAGTTTACCCATTTATAAAATGGCTTTGTGTGTCAACAGGCCAAAGTTCAAAGAAGCAGTTTCTTGACAATTCACAAGATTAGGCCAAAGATCAGGTCTTCAGACAGGCACAAATGAAGAGCTCTCAGTCATACATTAATTGCCTCAAGGTATCTAGCTATACTTAGTAATAGCCACAGTATAATGAGATTTCATGTCTGTGTGAGAGAGAGCACAATAGCCTTTGTGATTCAACACTAGGAATCTACTGCTGGACTCTTCAAATGTTCTAAAATACACTTTTGGGATGATTACAGTGTCTAAAGCAAATTCAGTGGGATATCTTGTTTTTTGGTTACTTTCTGTTTTAAAAAGACTGAAAAAAATATATATTTCTTCAAAACAGAAGAAATCTAGATATAGTCAAAAACTACTGTAGGATAGACTTGGATTTTTTATTCAAAGTGGGGCAAGTTGCAAAATGAGGAAGTCACAAATGGAGAGGAATTTTTGGGAGAGGAAAGGAAATGACTTGACAAGCGAGACAGAGAACTGGTCAAAGGAAATTTCATGCAACTTTTAATTAGCATATAGAACTCATTGGCATAAGATATCACGGGAGCAGAGAACTTAAGAGGGTTGAAAAAGATCAGGCATTCATATGGATAATGAGAGAATCTAAATTACACTGATTAGAATAAAAACATTAATAAAGATGTAAAACTTTGTGCTTGTGGGAAGGAGCCAAACACATATGGATGGGGTTCCGAGGAAACTTCTTGCTTGAGGTGATTATTCCATAGTATTCCCCTTGGATTTTTTTTTTTTTTTGCTTTCTTTTGTAGCAATAGGTATTGATGCAGTTGAGGATCTGCTGTAAACTCTGTGCTCTTTGCATTTATGCTTGTGTAGGAGGGAAGGGTGGCACAAGAATATGCCTCTATTCCGTGCTTCTGAGAAGGAAATAACCTTTAGACAGTTGTAGAGAACACAAGCAAATAACCTTGCTGTATCTGTTACTAGGGCTGGCTCCTGAGCTGTGTGGAGGAAAGACCTGGGCAAATTTTCCTTAGCTCTCAGGCCTTCCATGTACTGGTTGAGCCAGGGGGTGAATTCTGAGCAATGCAGAGTCTAGATGACTTTCTGCAAAGCCGTTGTGGTTTTGCCCCTGTCTTCTCCTTCAGAATAGGTTTATCATTTGAAGTACATACAGAGATTACTCTTTGTCAGAAGCAGTGATTCCTGCTATGTAATCTTCCTCATGCCAGCGCTCTGCGGGTCACAGGATGCGAGTGCTCTGTCAGTGGCAGTGCGTGTTAGGTCTGTGGCTGAGGGCCTCAGTGCAGCCCCCAGCCTGCCAGGTGAGCCACCAGAGCAGATGTGCTTTCCACCCTGCCCTGCATCAAACTAGCCTCGTGGTGGTTTGCTTCCCTGACCTCTGTTCTGCATGGTGAGGTACGAGACTCAGGGAACAACTTAGAGAATCTTACCAGTTAGAAATGGCAGTAGGTTGGTGCTAATGTTTTAATCGTTTCTAAAGGTAATGCATTTAAGTCTGCCTTTCACTGTTGCTTGACCCTATGGCTGCTGTAGCCACTCCCAGGCAATGAATAAATCTGAATGGAAATATGAGTGAAAAAGCACAGTAGCCACACTGTATTTATTATGAATTTGAGAGGGAAGAAGAAATTGCTTCAGCACTGCCTCCTTTTCATACTTCATATCTCTAAAAGTAGCCAGTTAATTACATTCCATGGTTACTGCTATTGTAATGTGTGCTTATTTGAAGTGCAAAGATAATCATCGATTGTATACTCTTGACTACACTATTAATGGTTTCAGTACCCACACTGTGTTTACATTTTACTTTACAACTAACACTTAGCCATTGTGGTTTTAACATGTAGTAATTCAGTGAATTCTGTCTCCATGTAATGCCCTTGCCATTTCATTCTGCAGTATTAAGTGTTGTTTTTCTAGGAAGGTCTTGAAATGTGGGGCATTATGTATGAGTTATGCTAATTTGTTAGGGCAATGAATACATTAATTTCATTAGTAAATGGCCTCAAAGCAATAATTACCAGTGTAGGTGTGTCAGAAACGATCATGTTCAGTTTTGCCAGTTAATTATTAAGATTTTGTTCTAAGGGACCCAGATTTGACATCCAGCTTCAATTTAGCCATAAATAAAAGTCAGAAGTATGTCGGGCTGAAGAAATCTAGCCAAGAACTTGTTTTGCTCTTAGAAATTCCTACATTTTTTCTAATTGTGACTGCCAATATGATGCCAAAATAATTAGTGCCAGTGCTATGAGGTTTATACTATACCTCTCAAAAAAGCACATCATAATGAAAATAGCAATTGTGCTTTCTCATTCCTCTCATCTTCCCTTATGTTACAGAATGTTGAATTATTCAATGGCAGTATTACTTGCTAGTGCAGTATTAAATTTGAAATGACTGCAGTTTATCGTTAAAGCTTATGGGTGGTTTTTAATAGAGTTTACTTCTAATGGACTAATTAGGTTTCTAAGTTATATCTGCGCACTTCTTGAACTTTACATGGCTAGCTCCATGTAAAGGAGACAAATGGGGACCTCTGTTCACCTGGATTACTTTCCTTAGATGTGACCCTATTCTTAACAGTCACCTGTTGGGAGCACCTAATAAACCATTGTTCATTCATAGTGTGCTTTTAGGCACTTAGAACTGCATTTTTTCCAAAGGAAGCTTGAAATTGGAGAGGGCCAATGGCATTCTGGCTTGTATCAAGAATAGTATGGCCAGCCCAGAGAAGATGAGTGGAGCTGTAAAAGGGTCTGGAGCACAGGTTCTGTGAGGAGGCTCATCAGTGGGGAAGCTCATCCAGAAAAAAAGGAAGTTTAGAGGGAGCTTACCAGTCTCAACAACTGCCTGAAAGGAGGGTGTAGCCTGGTGGGGGTCAACCTCTTCCCCCAGGAAGCAAGTGATAGGACAAGAGGAAATGGCCTCGAGCTGTGCCAGGGAAGGTTCAGGTTAGATGTCAGGAGGAATTTCTTCATGGAAAGGGTTGTTAAACATTGGAATGGGCTGCCCAGGGAGGTGGTAGCATCACCTTCCCTGGAGGTGTTCAAGAAATGACTGGACATGGTGCTTACTGCCATGGTCTAACTGGCAAGGTGGTGACCAGTCAGTGTTTGGACTTGAAAAGGCTCTAAGGTCTTTTCCAACTTAAATGATTCTTTGGTTCTGTGAAGAAATTGTGTACATGAGCTGAGATCCATTTCTCAATTATTAAAATAACAGCAAATGAGACTCTCCAATGTTTCATTTTTGTGGTCTGCTTTATAAAATACAATCAAAGAAAGAGGGACAGACACCCTCTGTTCTCATCACTGAAGCTACTTACAGCTTCTTTCAAAACATATTTTGTATATTAAATTGCAAGGCTGAACTTTCTAGATCACTATAGAATAATACTGGAAAAAATAGGACTGATAATTGTTAACTTTTTAGATACACATTTGCAAAGACACTGCATTACTCCGTTGTATCATAGGAAAATGCACCATATATGGAATCAAAGGATATCCAGGATTCCCTGTATTTCCTATCAGTGAACATGAGTAACAGGTACTCACAGCAGCTATTTCAGCTCTGAAATGTGTTTATGTTGAGTGCAGGACTGTAGCCAAGCTCTTTGGATTTAGATCGTAGGCCATCATTAGTCCAGTCCAGTTGAGTATGTGCTCTGCAGAGCTTGCGTGCTTACCTTAGTTCATAGTCCCAAGCAGAGTCCGTGAGTAATTCTATGGCATCTCAGTTCATAGATTTACAGATACAAAGAATGGGTGTCTAGTTGTGGCTTTCTTTTTTTGCATGATTGATAACTTTCCATTAGTTAAGCTGATACTTGGTTTGCCTTGGGACAGAGACAAGCAAGTGCAAGCTATCTCACAGTGAGTTTTGGTGCATATTTGGGCAGCCTGGTTACTTTACATCCTTTCTGGAAGGAGAATCCTAGAAAACTATGCAGGGAAAAATAAGTATTGTGCTACTACAGTAACTGTAGGCCAGCATATCTATTTCTCTTGTTGAATGGCTTTTATTCTGGACTGCTTCTTTGCTTCTCTGGTATTTGTTTAGGAACTCAGAAGTCAAGAGAATGAGTTCCTTTTTGTCTCATATTGTGTCCTTCTCCCAAGGTACTGTGAGGAAAATGAGTCTTCCTTGTTTATTGGGCAATTAAGTGAAACATACTGACAGTATTCCAGCAAATCTAGAGTAGCATAAATCTGTTAGACTAACCTACGAATACTGTTCACCACAGAGATTCTCAAATATGTAGACAAAATCCTTTCTTAAATTTTATTCCCAAAAAATAAATCCCCTGGGAAATCAAGTTTTATAAAAAGCTGTCAGTAGCTAAGAATTTTTTTCTCTCCCCATGATCAAACATAGTCTGTTGTGGAATAGGATGCCTACTTACATATTCTTATTTTTCACTCTTACTATTGAATTTAAACATTTAATGATTGATTTAGTATTTATTGCATAGTTTAATAAAAGTTTAGTGATGTAACAGAGCTGGTTACAAAGATACGCCCCACTAGAAACTCATTTACTTACAAAATCAAATGCTAAGTAAAATAAACAGCTTGGCTTTCTACTGACATTTTATAGCCACCTTAAGGGAAAGGTGGGGATGGGGGTTGTGTTGCCATGTGGGTTTAATTCATGAACTTCCACTCAGAGTGCTCAAAGGCAATACAGTAGTTGAGCCAACTTTCTCTGTTAAATTACAAAATGAGAGATTTTTTTTTTACCAAATACAAGGGATCAACTGCAGCTGCAAAAAGGAAATCTAGAATTATCATCATACCAGTATCAGAAGGTCCTTTATATTTATAGCTTCATAAAAGTTCACAGCTAGAGTATTTGCTGCCAACTCATAAAAGAACTAATGAAAATTTCTGCAGATCTTTTTTTTGTGGACAGCGATTTCTTAATCCCCTAACTCCTGATGAATTCTTATATTCAAAACATTTGTAAAAATGGATGGAAAAGGACTTTGTGATTCTTTAATACGGTAGGTCATATTTAAACTCACTAAGGGACAAACTGTATTACAGTCTTATTTGGGTAATATCACCATACTCCAAGTGTATCCATTAACACCAAGACAGCTGCTTGTGACAGTATTATCCAAAGCAAAAAACCACAACAACAACAAAAGAAAACAAACCCAGATAATGTCATGTTGCTTTTCTGAAGGCAAATTGCTCTTTTGTTTGGATAAACTTTAAATTTTTATTTATTATCATAAAAATCATTATTGTTTCAATATTTAAAAAGTGTAATTAAGCAATAACTTTCTTTGCGATAAATAGTATTTGGCAGTAATGAAAATCTTGTGTTTTCATGTACCTTAAAGAGTGTTGTAACTCAATTCACAGATTCTCTAAGCTTTTGTGTCTACAAGCAGAAAGCTTCTTCTAGTTACATTCCTAAAAGTATGAAAATTAAATCAATATTTTTATCTCCAGCTGTGGAAAACCATTCCCAAAAGAAAAGCTCGTGTTAGTAACAGGTTAGGTGAATATTTATCAAACTTGAGGGTAATATGAGTTTTGGTGATTTCTTCTAGCTACTGATCATTCCCCTCTCTCCCTCAATCCCTGTTGTTGTCTGTTTGGAACATGAAGGCTGCCCTAAATTTGTCACTTCTATATTATTGCTCTATTCTTCCCTGTAGCTTCAACTACTTGGAGAGAGCCTGTCCCACCAAGAATCACATGTTGTCATGGTTTAATGCCAGCTGGCAACTATGTTCCACGCAGCCACTCACTGCCCACCCCGGTGGGGAGGAGAATTGGGGCCAATAACATCCTTGGGGTTTGTGGTGTGGGTTTTTGCTAAGCTGTTTTGGAGTTATGTATCCCAGTGGTTCCTCCCTGTTTCCCCCCTCGATAAGTTAGGTACTGTCCAAAGGTCTCTCCTCCCTGTTTCTTTGTCCACCTCTCGTGCCCCTGCCCTGTCTCTGGAAGCTTCGGTCAGCTGTTGAGCTTTCCCCTGACCCTGCCCTATGTTATAGAAAAAATCCCTGTCAGTCTGTCCTGGGGCCAATCTCTGTTTGTTTCACGCCCCTCACCCCTCGGTTTAAAAGTACATACAGGCTTTGTCTCATCCTCTGTTTTCATCCCCCCATGCTGGGGAATAAAGGTCTCTGAGAAATCATACAGAAAAGAGCCTTCTCTAGTCCTTGCTCCAAAGCCTAGACTCTGCAACATCTGGCATAGAAGAACAGCCCTGTTCTGCACCGTTGCCGAGACTGCTGGCAGATTTGGGAAGGGCCCCTGGCACAGCCAGGAGTCAGAGCTAGCTGGGGTTCCACCGGCTGGTGTCAGGGGATGAGATAAGAATAGTTTAATAACTGAAAGAAAGGTAGTAGTAACTGTAGTGAAAGGAGGGATGGATGGATGGATGGATGGATGGATGGATGGATGGATGGATGGACAAATAGATGTGCAATAGAAGTGCTCACCGCTTGCTGACTGATGTCCAGCCTGTTCCCCAGCAGTGATCAGCAACTTCTGGCCAACTAATCCCAGTTTACACAGTGAGCGTGACATTCTAGGGTGTGGAATATCCGTCTTGCCAGTCCAGGTCACCTATCCAGCCTGTGTTTTCATCAAGTTTTTTGTGCACATTCTTGCTGGCAGAGCATGGGAAAGTGTAAAATGCTTGATTTAGGGTAAACACGATTTAACAATAACTAAAACATGAGTGTGCTATCAATATTATTTTCGTACTAAATTCAAATCACAGCCCTGTGCCAGCAATTAAGAATAAAATCAACTCTATCTGCACTGAAACCAGGGGCCTGTATTTTTGAAGCTGCTTCCAAGTTTAACTTTTATGTAGTGAGAAAAGTTCTGGATTATGATAATGATATGCTGCCTCTTGGTACCAGCAGAATAGAGGCTGTATTTCAGAACCAGAATGTTTCCAATCCTACTGCTGTAAAAGGATTTCTCTCTTAGAAAGAGGATTTTCTTTAATTGAACATACTTTCCTTTAGGAGCAAAATGACCTGCATAGGTGTGGCACTGGTTACTAAAGGAAAATCATAACAGATTTTGAAGCTCTGTAAAGAGCAGAATCATTTAGGAGCTGCCTTTTTTGGGTAGAAATGAGGAGACAAAGAGTGCAAAGTGATAGGCGAGAAAAGCTCTGTTATGCTGGTTCTTTAGGTTTCTGAACTGGTGAATAAGGGCAATGTATGTATTTTCTTCTGTGAAGTTGTGAAAACTTGTGGGAAAATCTTGCTGGTTTTATCTGCCAAAGGTTAATAATGCAGTGAAATACTACCTTTTCTGTAGATCCCTCTGAGACACACCTACCAGAGCTGGGCCATTCAGGCTGTCCTTGCAGCCTGAGCCATTTTATCATTTTGCATGCAGTGTGACTCAAGCTGTGAAGCTATTTGTTGAACTAGGCCATGTTACTGTTTGACTGAGAAGAAGACCAATTGTCCATATTATCCCATATTATCCTTAATTTCCATATAATTGTTTTAATCTTTGTTTTATAATAAATGCATGAAAGTGTCCTGAGGGCACCTTTTTGTTTGCTATTGTAGGTGTCTCATTTAGAGTCCAAGCAAGATGGAAATGTTCAGGGCTGCTTTTTCTTCCTCTCACCTGAATGGTTCACAAACCTCTAAAGCTAAAATATCAGTCATTCTCACTACAAAACTCTACTTCCATATAAAAGCAGATGAAGCTGTGTTCCCCATTCATCTCATTCTGAAAATGTCTAGCAAATTGGATTAAGACAAGTGATAGTTTTGACTGGAGAGATGTGTCATGCCAACTCCACAAAACATTTAGCTGTTGCTGGGGGATCATGTGTTCCAGGTTAAAAGGAGCTGGGGGTGAGGAAAGGAATATCTTACCTGTGACTAACCACTGCTTCCCATCCTGCATCTCAATTGTATGTTTATTTAAAAAGGCTGAACAAGTAGTCTTACACAAAGAAAATGACAGTCTCCAGAAGTTCTGAATGGTCAAGATCAATGAGAAAAGGCACAAGAGTCTCCTATGGAGTGCTTTCAGTTGGGCACCCTACCTAGGTGTTTCATGCCCAGCTGATGACAGCCTGGCTCTGCCCTCAGTGCCAGCTGCTTGCAGCTTTCACTCCTGGGCTCTTTAACTCATAGTGGCATTTCCTGATGTGTCTTTTTAGGAGTGGTTACTTCATGAGGCCCCCATTTGTACACTTGAACTTCACTGGCCCAAATCTGCTGAAGGCAGGGCTCCCTTGGGAACACCCAACCAGAGATCATGCACTTGGGCATAATTACTCCACACCAGTCTAATGGGAGGGAGTGAGGCATTAACAAAACATAAACTGGTATGGGAGCAAAACAAGGTTGTGGAGAGTTTCTCTGTTTAATTCTGTAGACGTAATGACAACTTATCTGTGGAGCTTAATGAAATGTTGTAATCCCCCTATAAAACATCTGTGGGATGCCACAGAGAGTCTGTAGAAAGTGTAGCATTGTATAATATATATCTATGTGGGTATTCTTGTTTGGTTTTGATGGGAGGTGGGACAGTGGCTGAAATTAGTGGGGAGACACAGAGTTGTCTATGCATGCCTGACATAACAGAGAAATAAGGAAACTTTAAGTAGTTCTTTCACAAGTTGTTTTTAAGCCTGAAATAGAACTTAGTCTTTAGGGGGAACAAGCATCCTAATTTCACCAGATGTTAATGTTTAGTTCTATGGTCCCTTTAAAAACAAGCCCAGCGTAAAGGGGAAAGTCATATGAATACATTTTTTGACATTTTGTTTATTAGCATTTTATCTAGGCTAGTAGTAAATGAATAGACTTGTCAGCAGAAATCTCAGGGTGAAGCAAATAAAGAATCTTAATAGGCAGGGAGAAACAGAACTAATGGCAAATTCCTCACAAAGAGCTCTAATTTATTGGTTTCTCTTTCATGAAGATTCTGTTCTGGATTCTGGCTTTGTCAGAAGAAACAGCTGAATGATGACATGAATTCTCAGAAAAACTGTGCTTTCTGGTGGGAAAGAAAGGAAAAAAAGTATTTAACACTTTCTTCAAAATACTTCATACCACAGAGTGAAGTTTCCTTAGTTTGATTTGTTGGTTTCAGTGAACTTACTAAGTCTGAGTTTGTAAAAGTCCTGTGAGGCCTGATTCTTCCTGTAAGTAACTGACTGCAGTAAAACAATAAATGAGGGCTTCTCTGGTTCTCTGTTGGGCAAATGGTGCAGAGCTCTGGGTTCAGGATATTCAGCTTTGCTGGAACTGCTTCCGGCTTCCTATACACACCTGTACCCACGAGGACTACTCCTAAACTAAGACACATCATGTAGAGTTGCTGGGAAGTACGGCACTGCCTCATTTCTTCTGCTCACACTGGTTACTCCAGCCTCTTCTCCCAAGCAAGGGAAGAAACTGCAAATTCCAGAGTTAAAATGATGAAATTTTCTTGGAGTATTCTTACTGGTTACAGGCTGGACTTTTTCTGTTGCTCTACAGAGCATACAACTAAATTAAGTTGTGTAATTAGTAAAGTAAGTGTCATCTGCCGAACTTTCCTCCCAAATCCATTAGTGTGGCTGAGAGTGTACGTGTACCACTCTGCAGCCAGGTGGGCATGAGGAGCTGTCGTGTCTCACGGTACATTAGAATTAGCTGTGGACCCTTTCTCAACAGAAGTCATTATTTGCCGAGATGACTAAAATGTCTCTGACCCAACCCATTCAGCTTTCAGTTTTATGTTGACAGTATCAGAGAAAGTGCAGTGTCTTCAAAAAAGTAATTGCTGAGTGACCTCATAGGGCAAGTTCATCCTTGTATTCCTTCCCTTGCCTTGGACAGGAGAGAGGGGCAGAATGTAAAGATGCATCCTTAAAAGTGCTTGAAGTCAAGATGGAAAAAGGTGGAGAGGTAAGCAATGAAGTAGAACAGGATAAATGAAATAAATTTAGAGAAATAATCTGTTTCTTTTTTTAATTAAATTTCCTTTCCCAGTGTTAAACTCATTCTCTGAGCCTGTATTGTTTTCACCTGACTTTGTCAGTGTCTTTCTGAAGTATACAGAAACACTCCCCAAAACCAAGCAAACAATCAAAAAAACACAGTGAAGAGAAAAATGCTGAATCATGGCAATCTAGAAGTTATAATATTTTTAATTTGATACTTTGCTTGTATTTTATTTTATTGCTCTGTTGGAAACACTCCTGGCTTTTTTGGTGGAAGAAAGAATGAAAGAACAGATTTAAGCCATGTAAAGGTAGTAAGTCAATAGAACTCATTTGATTGTGTAGACTAGTTGTACATAGTTTGTTTTTCTTTCTCCTCTATGTTCCTAAAATGAATTCTTTCCATAAATCCAGTACAATAACTTCTGTTTCAAAAAATGCCTATCACGCTTTCTGTCCTGCTGGAGAAACAACCTTAGAAATCAAAACAACTGTTGTAGCAACTTAGGAAGTGCACTTGTACGTTCTCCTGCATTTCGCCTTTCGTTGTCCCAGATCCTGAAGGAAGAAGACTCCATGAATGTGGTCTAACAAGGTTGTAACTTACATTATATTTCAAAGAATTACCTGTTCATTGTTCATGCAGCACAGGTCATTCATCCTGTTGTAATCCACTTCGCCAAGGGCCCGTGTCAGCTCCCTACCGCATTAACCAGGTATTGCACCCCTGCTAAGATTTCACTGCTCTCTCTTATGCAAGGCAGTGGGAATTGACTCCTTAGTGGTCAGGAGATTCAGACTTTCAGTCCCATTCTTCAACTTCTTCGTAAATGCTTTCCTCTATACAACTGCAGTGTTAGCTTTCCAAATGGGCAAGAAGCCCTTTTGCAAAGTCCTGTACAAAGAGTGACTTGCTGAATTGCAACTCTCCTTTTCTCATGCCCTGAAGAGGAAAGAAAAAGAGATAACGTGTTTGTTGCATTTGCTCACCTTAAATATGCTTCTCTTCTTAGTTCAAGAGACTGTGTGATGTGCATAGGGAGATTCTGGAGTGTAGTAATTTTACTATGGTAAAGCTTTTGTCATTCCTTAAGACTCAGTCTTCTGGATGGACACTGAAGGCAAAAGGAAATGTTGATCAGGTCTTTTGATTTAGTGGGGACAGGGAAGAGAATGGGGGAGGAGAAAAGACTTGACATCTACAATGCTCAGTGTCCTGACACATTCCTCTTTTAGGCCCTGAGAACAGAGTTAAATTCTGCTCCCTTATAGTACCACTTTTTCATCCCAGACAGTGTCTTTATCTCTCAGGCTGCTAGAAATGGATACTAACTTACTCAAGGCCCTTGAGTACAAAAGTGAAGACTGGATAACTTGCTCACTGTTGTTTAGGACTTTTTTAATTTCTGAATGCGACATTAGCTTTATGAAATTAACATTAAAGGCAGCCTTATTTATCCACATTAACTTGAAATTAATTTCATATTACTAAATTAATAGAGTGATGAAACATTTAGTTCCTTTCAATACACCAATCTCTGAAGATTTAATTAAAAGTATCCTTTTATACATCCCGATTTCCCAGTTGTTTTTCTATGAAGCAAAATGTGATCAAGATATTAAAGTGTTGTACTTTTTTTGCCTGGACCGTTGTGTTTTGGTGTGGAAATATATAAAACTCACATTCAAGAAGTTGCTTTTTCAAACTACTTTGCATAACATTATTTCATCAGATGATCTTGATTTTCTGCATGACATTATCTTTTCAAACTGACTTAGGACTGAAGTCTGATATGTGCACATTCAATATACAACAATGTAGTTTAACAATATTTCTGCTTGTCTATAGAATTTATTTTTTAATTATTATTTTTACTTAGGGGAATCTAAGAAACAAGTCCTTACAAAATTATTTTCTTGACTTTTTAGGTGATTCTGCTCTCATGTTTTTATCCAGTGAAGCTTTCACCAATCTGGTCTAAAATATGTTGTAGTAATATTATCAGGTGATGATTTGTACATACATTGGATAAAATATCCTTTTCTTGCAGGCATGTAATGTATATTTCTTCAAGGAGTAAACAGTGATTTTAATTTTATAGGAGACAGGACAGGAACAGATTATCATTAGAAATGAGTGATGGTGGGGTAGAATGCCACCACTGGACTGCTTAGATTTATTTTACCCAGCTAAAAGAGTTACATAGGAAGAGATGCCATGCTAGATATCTATGGGAGAGTTGTGAGGGTTGATCATTTAGTACCTGAGAATTAGTGAAGTACTGTTAAGTACTTCCTGCTGGAATATAAACAACCTGCCAGGCAGATTTCATGTTTTTATTCCGTTTTTCTTTTCCCTTAATCTCATCACAATTAATTGAATCAAAGCCTAGTCAGAAGTGAGGCACTCCCTCACTCCCTTCATGTCACTGTACATACATGCACTATACGAAGTGCATTGGGATTTTCATGCTGGCCATTCCTTCAGTAACCAGAAACTGGTTTTGTCAGTGATTGAGAACTGTCAGAATGGTGGTCTCCTTGTGTGAATCCATGTTTGCTCCCATGACAGCCTCAGATGCTCTGGTTTTTCAGCTTCCCCAATTAAAAGTAAGTTTTAGTGGAAGTAGATGGTGGATTCTCTTACTTCAGAAATCTGGCACAATACAGCAAACTGAGAAGTGCTACAGTCTTTTTTTTTTTTTCTTAATATATATATATTGGTAACATTCTGTAATAGAAAATCATATTGCTTGACTCTTTTTACCCTTCAAGTTTAATCCTTATAATCCCTGGGCCCAAAGCTTTGGTGCCTTGGTTCCCACAGCATTCTGCAGGCCTGACATGTTGCACCAGCACTTAGACCTGAGTGGGGAGTTGTGCTGGTGCCTGCTTAGTGTAGCTGGGTCTGCAATGACCTCGTAGCTTGGTCTCACTCACTGTTACATTTCAGTTGAGCAATTGTACCAAGCTGATCAGGTTCTCAGAAATCGCATTTTTCTGTAAAGGCTAAACATGTGGCTAAAATGCTCCAATTGCAGCCACACATTGCTTTTTGGAGGACTGCTATTCCCACTTGATCTTCTATCTCGTGCTATGTTTTACAAGGAGAGTTGCACCGTGTTTTTTCCTACTACAGCCACAATGAAGTTTTCTACTTGTTGCCCATCTCAGTGGTGTATGTGGGCAGTGTTGTGGTGCAGGCTGTGGTCAGCAGAGCAGAGCTTTGACAGCTCTGTGTAATGATGAGTCACAGTGCAGGGAATACCTGCAGAATCTGGTGCTTTTCCTTGCCCTTAAGGAGTCAGACTCTGTGAATAGGCACTTATACAGTGACTGGAAAGTGGAAAGATGTCCTAATTTCTTAATTCTTCTCTGTGAATGATGTAGGTCACAAGTAAAATCTTTTTTATGACCTGCAATATTGGGATTGTATCTATTTCAGAGCTCATTAAGTTTTGATAACTAAGGTGATTTAATGGCACATTGTACTGTGGGCTTTCTTCTTCAGAATGTATGTATGTTTAACATGATGTTTTACATGTGTAATTCAGATGGTAAATACTGGAAGGAAAAATTAACTTTTTTATTTTCAAGCAAAAGATTGGGGACAATTATCATTTAAAGGCAGCTTCAAAGTAATTCTTAATTGAATCTCTGTTTTATCTATAATACCTGTTCTCTAAAATCATACCTTAAAATTCAACACTATTTTGTTTCTCTTCCCCTAGCTTTATACAATGTGGTTTTTAATTCAGTATCAATTAGTCACGTCAGTATAGTTTTCTGATCCCAACATCCAAAATCCTATCATTTAAAGGTGGATAGGAATTTGAATAGGAATTGCTGTGCAGCAGAATGGTGGGTTTTTCAAAACACTTTTTCTAAAGACCATGATGAAATATTTTATGCCTGTCTTGTCTCCAGTAAGGAGATGTGGAGTTAAGGAGAGCTGTAAGACATAAAAGCTCCAGATCTACATACGATTATTTATGTTGAATTGAAATAAACTATCTTGCTCAATGAGAGAGTTTTTCAGCTCTAAAGCAAGATTTGTAGTGTTTCTCTACCTCCTTTATTTTTGCACATGAGATACTGGCTGAGGAAGGGAGCATGGAGTAATGCTCTGGCCTTTCATCTCTGGAGAGAGGGGGGTTGTAAATTGGATAAAGGTCAGTAGGGAATATTAGTTTAGTTGGTGATGTCAGATGAGTTCTTCTCTGGATCACACAACCACTGTGCAATTGATAAAAGTATGGTAATAGGCTTTGGTCTGTCAATTTAATGAGATATCGAGGGGGATCAGAAGGATCGAGAGAGGTTTTTAGTATCCAATGCAATGCTGTGCAAAAATCTCTCACAGCAGAAGGGAGATGCTTTAATTGTAGCCCTGAAAAGAAAATGTGACTTATGGTGTGGAGGTCTGGTCTGAAGTCCACACTGCTCTGAGGTATTCAGACATGAGAGTTTGTTCAGATCATTCCACAGAGGTCTGGATGCACCTTTCTCCTCACACCAATTTCTACCCTTGGTGCACCTTCACCTTGCAGGGAGAAAATTCCAAAAGGCATGCAGATACCAGAATGCCTGGTCAGTTCAGAAGCTGTTATGGTGCTTTCATGTGCACTTGTGCCACAGGTGAGGACTGCATCCCGGGATGTCAGTGTTACCAGGACCAGCAAACTCTTCCCAGACAGCAGAAGAAAGCAGGAAAATTGTAGAGCTGTGTTGGTTTACAGGCACTTTGTGTTTTCCAACTAATAATCAGTTAGACATAGCATTTTTGTGATGATACTGTCGTGCAGAGGGCTCTAAATTATTCACACGAGTAACTAACATGTTTTATGTCTTCTCAAATTTTCCAGCTGTGCAACATCTTTGAAAATACTTATTGTTTGGAATTTGCACTCAGAATGATTCCAAGAAGATATTCTTGGTTTTACACTGGTTCTTTGAGAAGACTGATTTTTCATATTGTGAGAAGCATATACACATTTTGTTACTCCCTTAGATTATAGGTTTTTTTTCTTGTCCGTGACTATGCAAAGTTGATTCTTAGAGTGATTTATTTTATTTCGGGTGGGAAGTGTCCATTGCATGTTTTCTGTCTATTTAGGAATTTGATGAACGTTTGTCACTCAATGCATTCCCTGTGTAGATTTTTTGGACAGATAAAAAACCAGCTGCAAGTGCAGGCACAAAAAGAGACTTTTTTTTGAAGCAAAAATTTATTTTGAAAGTTTTGAAATATTAATTGTGTATTGTGTGATAGCCCAAATGTTGTCAATAAGCTCTGGATACATCTGTGTGTGCTGGCTCTGGCCTCCTCTGCATGCAGGTCACTAGATGTGTTCACAAGCAGACTGCACACACAAAAGTTACCATATTGCATCTTTCTGTTATGGACATCAGGTAGGGATTTGCATATGCAATTGCCTTTCAAAGTGAACAATGCTGTCAGACCATTACATACAAGGACCTGGAAACTGCAAATCTTCATTTCTCCTGAGGCCCTTTGGTGAGAGTTGTTCTTTCTTTTCTTGCAAAATGACTGCAAATACAAAGATGTGAGTGCTTTATCAGCATTGTAACTATTCTGTGAGAAGACTCCTCACATCTTAAATACTAAAGCTATGGAAAGCAAATCCATACTTTTGATATCAATTTCTCTTTTTGCTTATTTTAAAATGATTTATTGAAGTAGAAAGTCAGATGATGATAACACTGTTTAGAGGTCATTAAAGAGTTTCCAGGAAGTTTCTGCAAAGGTACTGGTTTTATATTGTCAGTACGATAAGAAAACTAACAATTTATGTCAAAGTTTGCAAAATGTATTTGTCTGATAAACAGTCTACTCGAGGGAAATCAATCATATTTCCTTTCCAGAGTGTATTGTATTTTTCATGAAGTGAACTTCAGCAACACTGCACATTCATGTGTTTGGTATTGCAGCATCTTAAGAAGCATCTTTTCATGTTGCAGTGCTTGCAGTGCTGTATGTGGCTTGGAACCACATGTGGTACCAGGCAATAATAACCAGAAGCCTTTGTTTTGCAGAAGGCAGGGATATGTTCTTCTTTAGCCAGGTGAGAACCTCAGAGTTGGTTTCTTCCCTCAAAGCAAAGATGTTTCTGCGAGACAAAAATTTGGTATGGAAGATGCTCAGAAGGGAGTTACAACATGATGCTGCTTTATAGAATGCTGTTGTGAAGAGACATTCTGCGTCAATATAATTGAGAAGCACGTTTGGCTAAAATATAGACTACATAATCTACCTTCTCACTGTTTTTCTTAATGTGCATTTCAGCTTATTATAGTAGAAACCACTTCTCAATTGCCTTGAGCTGAAACAATGCATCTGAGCTTGGGTTAAAAGCCTGTAAGTGCTTCTTTACTTGAAAAAAGTGAAATCACATTACATTAATAGAAGTATTAATTAATTTGGCCTCATTTTTCAGTAGAATTAGCATTATTGAAAAGTCTTTGCCATCTTTAAGTGAAACTGTACTTAGTTAAGTGACAGAATTTCATCTGTAACACCTAGTGATGTGTCAGATAGTGTAGAAAATGATTGTCCAATTTGGAAACCTGAGATGTTACTGGGAAATGCTGTGGGGTGCGTTATAATGAAAATACCAATCCACATTAGCCATGGTTGCCATAAGCAAAAATCTTAATATCTTGGCCAAACCTACTTAAGGTTCATGTAATAAACTCACATTCCTAATTTTATTAGGGATGTGCCAAGTTAAGCACTTTGCTGGCCTTTGGACAGATTTATAGCTTGACTTCTACTGAATTAGTGTTGACTGACAAGAGGGCATTGTTTTATAGGATGCTATTTAAATAAAAACCTTCAGGGTATTTCTGTAATGTTGTCACTTCAAGCCTGGACTGGAAAAAAGAAATGTGTATTAAGGAGGACTCTTCATTAGTTTTCAGGAGTTTAACCTAAGGCTGTCAAATACTTCCTTATAAGGTAAGATATTGTAATGCAATGGACAAACCCCAGCTTTGTTCCAGGTGTTAGTATGAAAGCAGTCTATTGGACTTCCTGGGAATTGGGGAGGTAAAAATTCACTGCTCATTTTTCCTTGACAGTTGTGTGTAAAGAAGACTGTGATCCTCTTTCCCTCGGAATATCAAAAAGGCAGTTGATGGTAACTGTTTACTTTGTAACTTTATTATGGTATATCCCTTGTTTCTGGCAAAAAGTGTCATTTTGTATTGTTGTTTTTGTCCATTATATTTGTTCATTGGCTGTCCTAGTCCAAGAGTCAGTCCAACATTTTTGTGTGTAAAGCAGCCTAGTTGTAGACGAGAAAAACGATCCTTCATTTAAAAGTGTTGGTTTGAACAGTCCTTCCTCTTTATAAAGTAAATAAATAGTTTTTCAAAGATGCCTCTTTTAGATGCACCTTAGACTGTTTAATGGTTGTGACTCAGAGCAAAATATTGATCCAAATATTGATAAAATTAATACGACCCTTCAGTCCTCTTTTGCCATATATTTTTTAGTTTACGGGAAGGACCACACAGCTGGGATCCTGTATTACTATGAACAGATTGCTCAGTGTCTTACCTGTGGTCACAGATTTGTATAGCTGATGTGACTATTTGTAAAAAAAGGAGATTTATTCCTGCCTCACTGAGGGACTGAAAGGTGCAAGGAAAGGATACAACTGAACTATTTTTTAGAGCTTCAGAACTATTCTCTGACCATTGGAAAGCCTTACTTTTTACAATTAAATTCTGAAATATGTGAGGGAAGTATGATTAGCACCCAAAATGTCATTATTTGGTCCATTTTAAAAAGACGCATAAGGAATCGGCTTCACTGAAGAGAATGATAAAAGGCACACATAGAGTTATGTGTGAAAGATTACGAAATGGATTTGCTTTAGGAAAAGAGATATTGTACATACTGATTAAAGTCTACATAAATGAAATAATGGAAATACGCCAGTCATATCTAGCAGTGCCACTCATGCAATGGCTCTCACGTATGTTTCACTGATTTTCTTAAGCTTTGTGGTGACTATTACATTCACCCAAAGAGCTGCTCCCACCCACTCAGCACGAGTGTGGTGGGAGACTGAAATCCTGAGAATTCAGCAAGAAAATCAAGATGTGAGTTCCTATTAGTAGAAGAGCAGCTGAGGAATAGCTGCTGTCATTTGTAGTAAACTTAGTGTAGTAGACTCATGCAGAGAATTTAGTTGACTGTGTCTCACCTGTTTAAATATGAGTTTACATGATGAAATTTCCCTCACACGTTACTTGATCATCATTATGTATTACTTATAAAGCTCCATCATTGTGCGTGGTACTTTACCAAGTTAGTTTAATTAAAAGGTTCTTCTTGGAGCTGATGAATGCAATAACATAAAGTTTACAGAGCCTCATTCCACAGAAGTGTTGACATATGCACTAGGGCATTTGTGTGGCTGCTGGTCATTGATGGAGCCATTACAGTGTTCCATTGGTATTCCAAGCATGACGTGGGAATGAATCTAACCGTGTGTTCATTAATGTAGTGATCATAGTGATAATATAACTGGGTTAAGAATCTGCTTGAAATTGTTCTTACTGATAATCGATCTTCTCCATAAAGGAACACTTGAACTAGAAAACATGGGGGGAAAAAACTGTCTTAGATTTATTTTTTAAGTTGTTTTACTTCTCTGTGGATAAGTATAATTTAAATATCATTTAAATATCAAGCAAACCTACTGTTTAGGGTAGCAATTAATGAACAAGGTGTTCTCTGTTCTAGCTCAGAATCCTGGTCCTTCTCCTAGTTCAATCAATAGTAAAGTTTAATTGGAACTGGGTTGCATGCTACTGTAAATATTTTGTCTTTCAATAATACATCAGGAGGCTTGTCTGCATATATGGTCAAGAGTAAGTCTGAGCTTTGTGAGATAGCACTGGGTGTGTTCATTGCTTTTCATGCTGGAAAGATCACAGACTGGCATTGCCCAGGCTCATGTTGTTGGTTTAGACACCTCTTCCTCCTGCCTGCCAGAGGACAGTGGGTACTTCTATTGTTTATGTGCCAGTTAATGGATTCCACTGGCAGAGGCACTTCACTCTTCAGGACTATAGCTGCCGATTCTACTCGAGTTAGTAAGCATTAAAATGAACTTCCAACCTCACAAATCTTTCCCTGACAACTTCACACCCTATTAAACCCTAACTTTCTTGCACCTTAAAAATACTTCTTTCCACAAGACAGTGCTTTACTTTATGAGTACACACATTGCGTTCTGTAGAGTCCACCATAGAGCTGTTTAGCCTAAGAAATCTTAGCTTTCCCCAGAAAGAACTCAGAAACATTCAGAAGCAGAGGCTTATATTACAACAGTAAGAGAATTATCATGCTTTGAAAGTATGCACATGTGCCTGTATAACCAAAGCCTGTGCACACGGTTGGGTACTTGCCACGTAATTGTTTGCGTTTGCAATTTGAACATGTATTTGCATATTGCTACCTTCACAGCTTTAAAAACGTTCACCTCTTTATATTTGTGTTCCGCACTGCTACGTCGTACCTTCTTTTAGCATGAAGAAAACTTTTTCTTTTTTGTCAAATGTGAAATAGCCACATATGTGATACTACATTGAAATGGGTGTAGAGGACAATTAGAAGCTATGCAACAAACACATCCAAGCTCTGGTGGTTCTCATATATTTTTTCCGTCAATTTCAGAAGCTACATCAGGCTCAATGAGAAGAGGAGACAGGAATCAAGGATGAAGAGGAGAGCTCTCCTCTAAAATTCTGCAGATATTTGAGAGCAACTCAAAGCATTTGCTGTTAAATACCACCAAATTCACCAGATTCCCAAAAAAATGCATATAAATCAGATTTTGAACCATAGGGGTTTAGAAGCTGCCATCTCAAGGAAAATATGTGGGATGCAGGTCTTGGGACTATTTTCCATGCTCCTCCTTCTTTTAGCCTGCTTTTCAAGGGTCTCTAAATTAAAATACATCAATACCCTGGGAAAAGGGATCAGAAATTAATAGCCAAAAGAGCAGTCTATGATTCCACATTTTATTTCACCTTTTACACTATTTTCTCTCTTATGCCGGCTGCTGGAAACTAGAGCAAAACCATGTCCCAGATATCCTTACATAACTTGTCAGTTAATGCACTGCCACAAGTGCTGGGAATTTGAGGTGGCCCAAGAAAAAAAGGATCAATAAATGGGATCCTCCCATTTCCCATCTGACTGGATTTTGCGAAAGAGGACCTGGCCTCTGTTTCTTCTGTCCTTGGGTAAAATCCTGCAATGGAAAAATGAATGGTGCTTTTTACTCACTCATCAACCTGGGAGATATATCAGGTCTGAGTTACTCTGAGGGGCTAAACCCAAATCCAAAGTCATCAGTCTTCTTGCAGAGGAAGTTGGTGAAGTCTTGCATTGATCCATATTTTTACTTCTGAAAGGCACTTTTGATATGTCCTGTTTTTGTAGGCTGTATTAAATGTAAGTTTGGTTTGACAGAGTGTCAGGCAGTCTTCCTGGAATGTTTCTTTTAGTGCTTTTGTTTCTCCAACAGGTAAATGGCCTAGCTTTGTATAATCTATTAGTCTCCCACTTCTTTCATCTGTCCCATTAAATTTGGGATTCTTTCTCTGCAGTCTGAGGATGCTCTTGCACAAGTGATGTCATCTCTAATCCCATTTTTCATTTGTATCGTGGTTGTTGCTAACCGCTCTTTAAATAAAAATACAACGTGATTCTAATATGCCAAGGAGCTCCACGGATAACCATATAATTTCAAAATGATACTGATTTTGTTTATATGCAACATAATCTTTTACAGTTCTTAGTCTTTATTTGAAGCATTGCAAAGTGGATTTTTATGAAAGGTATTATAAAGGACTCCTTATTTTTCATAACAGATTTGAACATTAACTGATCAGAGTTCAGATAAATAGTCTTTACTCTCCATTAAAATATTAAAAAGCCTTTGGTAGGAAACTGGCGTAAAGATCCTTCATTCTTGTTTAATGAACACTTGTTGGCAAGTATAACACTTTAATAGCTTTGCAGAATGAATTTTGTGCGAGCATCCTCCATTTCATTGTCAGACACTTGTCCAGGTGCTGGGAATTTATTGGGGGAAGCATATTTTTACTCATTAGTTCTGTATTTGATTACAGAACAGTAAAATATGAGCCACTAAGTCCCCGAGGCATAGCTGTGTACATTGAGATTAGTAATTGCATGTCATCGTGTTTTCCATTGGAATTTATATGAACAGATAGGATAGGTGCTTCTTAAGTAGGTTTAAAAGCAAAGCAAATTTGTATTTAATCTTTTTTGCAGGCATATTTTTCCTAATGGAGTAAAGGTTAGGATAGATGATATATTTTAAATATGGGTTTTATTTGGTTTTGTGGGTTGTGGGTTTTTTTTCCTTTGTTGAAGTATGAGGTTTTCTTTCTGACAGATTAAAGGAAATATATTGTAGCTGAAAAATTTGACTCTGTATATGCTAATATAAACGCAAAGACTGGTGTTGTTGTCAGCAATGAGTGTTTATGAATATATGTTTATATACAATATGTAGACAATGTTTTTATCTTTAACCAGTTTTTAATGCTGTGGGTATGAATGAAAAACATGTAGCAGCTCTAGGGATAAATTTTATTCCAACTGAATAAAAGAATGCCATTTTTTAATGTCCTTAGTTTGCTTGTTTTTCCACAACAGCTAAAGTGCATTCAAAATTTTGTATATTAAGAAAACCTTTAAAATAAAAATGGAAATTATCCAAAAAAACCTTAACAAATTGGAAACAAAATTTTCTGGGTCATGTTGAAGGGTTAAACAACACCAAATGTGCTGTTCTGTCCTGTATAAAAGTGCTCATGGATGCGTTTTCAAAAACTGAATCTAACGAGGTAGTTAATAGTCACAAAACTGGCACATTTGATAATTAATGTTCCTTACTGAATTTTTGCTGATGCAGTATAGTCTTAAATGAGAGAAATGTTAACTCAACGTGTACTTGAACCATCAGCTGTTTGGAACCTTGCCCTTTATTGACATGAAGTACCTGTGTATGAGCGCTCGGCGGAAGGCCTTGGTTAGCACCTCTCCAGCGCGGTGTGAGGACTGACCCGTGTTTGTGCTTTGTGAGCGCATGGGGCTGTACAAGGCCTGCAATACTGTGATTGTGGCCAATGGGGATCCCCTTGTCGTGCTCCTCTGGCAAGTGAAGAAATAACTCTGCTTCCAGTGATTGAACGAATGGGTGCTGAGCTGAACTGGGCCCTGCCATCCTGAGCAGCACATGCAGGCTGAGTGCCACCAGGGTAGGGCACTGCAGGGACACTGCTCACAGGCCACCCACTCAGTCACAGCAGCTGAGGGACCTTGCATTAGTCCTCACTGTGCATGTCCATTGTTAGTGCCACGTACCTGTTCAAGCAAAGTGGTCGGGCAATGATAATACTCTCATCCCCCAGATATAACTTGTGCTAAGTAGAGGTTTACAGGGTCCAGGATTTAGAAGTGTCGATTTAAAACTAGAATGAGTATCTTCGCGTCTTAACAATATAGGCAAAATACAATTAAAATAGATATTTAAGTATGAGAAATAAATTTTGAGAATGGATAGTAAACATTGTTTTCTTTATTTTTCACAGTCGTGTTCTTCAGCAGTAGTGGCAGTGTATTTCTTTATTATCAAATTCCCACTGATTTCACAGTACACATATTGAATATACTACATGTTACAGAGCTGAGATTGAAGGAAATGCTGAAAGGATAGTTGGAGTCACACAGGAAGAGTGGAGAAGGGATCCAGTGTAGCAAAAGAAGGCTCAGAGAGGAATGTGGAGGCTCAGGGGAAGCTGAAAGTGGATCAAAACAGGACAAATGGAGGTAGAAAGGATCAAAATACCAAGGAGAAGGAAAAGAGAGGATTGTAGGTTTATACAATATTGTTTGGAGAAAAATGTGTGATGAGACAGGATCAGACCAATTTTGTCCTGACTGACACAAGGTCAGAGGAGCAGGAAATCGGAAGCACTGGAAGAGGTATTTGGATCCTAAGGATATGGAAAAGGAAATAAAAGTGAAGGAGAGAAGGAACTATTAGAGCAAGTATTGGAGCTGCATGAGAGAAGGAGAAGTCATGGTGTCAGGAGAGCTGAGTGGGGATCAGGAAAGGATTACTAGTAAAGCTATCAGGAAAGCCAGGAGTGGGTCAGAAAAGCTTACAGAGATTTGGTCAGAGTGGCCAGAGGGGCAGAATGATGCTTGTTGTTCAGCATACTGCAGTTTGTTCAGAAGCCCTTACAGAACAACTCCAAGGGTGGAAGTACAAGAATATTAGCATCTTATATGGCAGATCTGATTCATTAGCAAAATCAAGGCTCTGGCTTAATTTATATCCCATGAGGATTTGGTTTGTTGGATTTTGGGTATTGTCCTAGCTGCTGCTTTGGATTCCAGCACTGATTTTCAGGATGGCTGCTCTCATAAGGCACAACCCAAGGATTTAGGCAGCTTACCTTCTGAACATCCCAACATCTGGAGGTTTATGGCCAGGGTATCAGCATTGTTTTAATAATTTATATAAAAATAAACTAATGAGTTGAAGCAAGCAGATCTGTTGTGGAAGTCTTTATGCAGCCAAATTTTACCTGAAGAACATTATTTAATAAATTCTTGCTCTTGTGGACTACAGTAACGTAGGGACTATAACCCTGCTTTGATATGGTGAATGTGCTTCTGCCTATCCAGGCTTCTATATAGATATATGACATATATTCTATATATAGACATAGTCTATGTCACTAAGCCACAGAGGTGATCCATTTCATAATTGTTTGCTTCAGGTAGCTAATTCTGGCAGATGCCATCACTTGCCACTGCTGATGGCATATGTTTGTCAGTCCTCCCAGCACATAGCAAAGAAACTTTTTCAAGAGGAAAGCATTGTCATTTTATCCTATTCATCCCTACTCGAAACAAAACTGAATGGCATTAATTATCACTTCAGGTAGTAAATCAGTTTCTCATTCGTGAAAGGAATGCTTCATCTTGAGTCTCTTTGTTTTGTGTCGCCAGAGGGCTATTACAGATGGTATTGAACTCATAAGAATCATTTTAGCGTTATTCCAGCACAAAGCAGATAATAAATGGATAACCTTGTTTTCCTAAAAAGCCATGAATAACTGTGGCTTTAAATTCAATGATTCTTCTCTGCCCTACTCCCTCCAACTCTAGAAACATGTATTCAGAATCTTACTTTAAAGTCAAGGCAAAGTGGTGATTGACTGTACTGACATAATTGTGTTAATGACAAGACACTGAGAGTACATTATTAGATATGTCGCTTATCATCACTTTTTATTTGGCTCTGATCTGCCAAGCTCAAGTTATGCTTCTTATACATTGTGGTTTCAGTCAGTCACTTAAACTGCTTCAGTGTTGAAATAACATTTTTTTTGTAGATCTTTTAGCTGTAGTTCAAGAGAAGGAATTCTTCCTGAGCGTCATGAAACTGTTCAAAGTTTGTTCTCACTGACAGGCTTAAAGTTTGTCCACTTAGGAAATTATTTCTTTGATCAGTAAAATGATTAATGAAACTACTCTTTTTTTAATACATGGATCCATTTGTTAATACCAAATTAATATCAATAAAGTGTTTTAATCTACAAAATGTATCTTCTCTATTGTCACAACTGAGCTTCTGCAGGCACCATCTCAAACTTTGGAAATGTCCTGTTGTCTAATGGAAGAGGGTACGATGGGAAATGGACATGTTTCTATGCTATGTTGGGCTTGATGTAAGTGTAGCTCAGCAAGTGGTAATGTTTAAGCAATGCTATGGCAAGGGAGGTATCAAAAAAGGTTTACATTAACTTGGTGTCATTCTTCCCTAGCTAATTCCATTGCAAGAAAAGTGTCATTGTTGAAAGGTGAGTAGCAAATGAAATATGAACAGTTAAGACTCAAAATGAGTGTGCTCATTCAGGGATAGCAGCCATCTCAGGGTTGCAAATACTCTGCATTGTGTAGTCATTCTATCTGACTAGTGCTGATTGGGAGCCATAAAGCTCTCTCATGTATCCTGGTAAATTCAAGACAGAGGAGGTCTATTCAGCATAGGCTCATTTTGCTTGTTTGTAAACCAAAATAGCAGATGAGAAAGTCAGTATTGTGAAAAAAGTTTGGATTCAGACCTGCAGCTGTTGAAATTTTAAATTAACTCCTTTATGTTTGTCAAGAACATGGCATCTTCGTTATAGCACCATTAGTCTTCCTTGGAGAGGGTTCACCTCCTGTGTTAGGGATGGCAGACTTGAAATAATAAAAAGATTGGGCAGACTTTGTCAAGGCTTATTTATATCCAGAAGGTGCAGCTTTAATAGAAACACATGATAACTATAACTTTCATAATGTTGCTGAAGAATCACTGAGGTGATGATCTGAATATCACTAAATAACTTGTATGTACAATGAACACATGAGCTTTCTGTTTTTGTGGCTGGGAAATTCTCTCACACAAGTCTTTCCAGGTGTTGGGACTCTTACAGGCTAATTCAGTTGCAGTAATTAATAATAATTTTTCTTACAGCAGCCATAAATGCCTTGAGGGGGGTGTTAAATAGTTACAAAAATATCCTAAAAACATCAGTCACTAGTATTATAATGATGAGAGGAAAATTTACATTTGTGATCAAACCGATAGCAGTCAAGTTCAGTTATGCTGTCAGTGACTGAAGCAGTCCATTATGATGCAATGTGTAAATCCAGCATTTGGATTTACAGTCTAACTCGCTAAGTCATTGCTTTTGACTAGCATGAAATAAAGTACTGGTAATACTGACCCAATACATATGACTATCATATCACAGTTTTATTTTCTTATTTTTTGGAACGTTTCGACTGTAGAGATTCAACAAGCTTGTCAAGTTGTTCTGCAAAATGCTTGGATAATGAATCAGTCTAATTATATTCTCGTTCTGTGACAGTATTAAGAAATTACAAAATTACGCATGCCTTTTCTGTCTCTGTGTATACACCCCCCCCCAAGTGTACAGAGTGTACACAGAGATACAGGTATTTATTTGCCTGTTGTGTGTGCTGGGCTGTACGTACATCCACGTACTTGTAATATTTGCTATTTTTAAAATAGCTACCTACTGCAGTGTAGTTTTGAAAGGCTACTGTAATGCCTCTTTTGCTGTTTTCTTTCTTTACTGTAGAATAGCCATTGGCTTTCTTTACTAAGGTAAAATCCTAGTTTGAACTTCGGCCTGCAAAAGGAACTATTAGGAACTACCTATAGTGTTGATGCGGTCTGTTACAGAGTTGGAAGTAGGCTGCAGAGTTCTAATTTGGCCTTTAAATGCTCCAAATCATCAGGTGCATGGACCGTGTGCAGTAAGTACAGGTTTAAGTGTGGATATTAATTTAAAGATGCACTGGAACCTCCTACCACATGGGATACCAAAGATTTGAAAGATGAGGGCTTGGGTTATCAGATCTTTGGGACAGTGAATGCATCTCGGGCTCTTGTATGTGATGCTGACCTAACTCTGTACCTCAATGTTCAGATGTGCATAGGAATGTAATTTTAATATGTGGCCTGTTTTCAGATCACCATTTGAAATGTCAAAGTCTAGGTCTATATTTTGTAAACTGAAACAGGCAGTTAGCAAAGTGTCAGTGGGATGAAATTGATTTTCCGAAGAGAGCTACACTGGTGGCCCTTCTGGCTTATTTGTTTTATTTTGTGTAAGTGTAGACTTTGGTTCTGAAAACACAAGTACTTTCCTCTTTGGATATGCGTAGTTCTACTGAAGTCTGTGGGGCCTCTGATAATCATTAAATTAACTCTCATAAATGCTTCCAGACTTGCAGACTTGCATGGGGAAAAAGGGCAGTAAGAGCAAATTCTCATTTTTTACTTTCCATTAAATCATCCTGTGTGACTTCTGCTCATCCCTAGGACATAATTCTGGGGTTTTTTTCTCCTCATTTAGATGTATTGCTTCTGGTTTTGTTTGTTTTTTAAGATGGAAGTTCTTTAAACCTTGGTAGTTATTTACTTAGGGTTCAGTGTCCCTCATGAGGAAACCACAGATGTATTTTTTCCCTTGGAAAAAAAAAAGAATTAATTTTTCAATTTTGGAGTAAGGGTTCATGTCAAAGATGAAATAAAAAAATAATTATTTGTAAGCCATATTAAACATTGGCCATTAAAAAGGAAATTGGAACATGTCATGTCAAATATCTTGAGAGAGAGAGAAAAACGAAGGGAGGGAGTTGAGAGGCACATTCCTTGAAGTAACTAGAAAGAGTCTCCTGGTGAAATGGAGGCATCCTGGGGATCACTGACTTTAATTAAGTAGAAATGATCAAGGCACTGGGGTACTTCCGGGGGATTAATGACTGACTGGGAGACTTGATGGCCTCAGGCAAAGCTGTAGGCCATTAACCCCAGCCAGTCCTTCATTTTTCGGAAAGTGCCCTGTACCAAGGTCATTTTTCTTATTATAGCTAAGGATGGATCTTTTCTGTGGTCTCATGACAGTCATGAAGCCCATGATTTTTGTGTTGGTTTTTTTTCATCTTTTTAATATCTGACTTATGACATACAGGGATATTTTTATTAAATTGCTTGTGCTGTAGAGAGAGAATAGCTTGATGCTGTTCTGGTCCAAATTTTATGAAAATTAGTACATGAATAGCCCACATGCATATTAGCCAAATGAGCATCAAAGGATTAATCAATACCACAAAAGCATGAGGAGGTTCAGTACCATTGGATTATTAAATTTGATCCCAAGAATAACATTGCAGACTTGAATAAAAGTTTTGTTTGTGAAAACAGTCTTGGATCTTTGTAGATGACTTGTACTTCTAGCATCCTGTGGCAGAGTTTAGGAAGTTGTTGTATGTCTTTTCACCTCCCTTTTACCATTCTTTTTCCCAGAGTCTGTGGGATTGTGCAGTGTGATCAAAACTGCCCTTTTCCTGAACCATTTCTTTCATCTGGGAGAAGGTACAACCAAGCAGTGTGTTTGTAGTAGTAGCACAAACTGCCATCCTTTCCCTCTCCATAGTTCTTGGATTCTTCATGCCTTGTCAAGGGCTTCCCATCCTAGCACTCTACACCATGAGCAGGGGCATAGGAAAATGTTGCCAGGGGTGACAGCCATGTTTAGAAAAGCAGGGGAGCATTAGTGTCCTCCTCTCACTGACTCCCACTACACTGATAAAAAAACACATCAGATATTATTGGACATTGGTGCAACTGGAAGAAAGAAAGATTTCTATAAAATGTGGCCACTGCTCTGGGGTTCCCAGCCTCCAGTGCCTTGGTCCTGGTTATATGACCAGCTTGTTATTCTGTACCAGGCACATCATTGCTGAGGGTCATGGTTTTGCTCAGAAAGGGCCATTTCACCTTGCTCTGGCCAAGTGTTGGCATTAACTCCTTGCAGGCTCGGTCCCTCTGCCATCTCGCCAGTCCCCCCTCCTGTTCTCTCCAGAGAGCACCTCTGGACCTCCGGTGCTGAAAGGGACAGCGGCGAAAACTCAACTGCTCCTGGTGCTGAAGCAACAGCGCCAGCCAGGAGGCGGCTGGCAGGGATCAGTGCTTTTCACAGTTTGGGCTGGGGGCTGGGGAGTGTTCACCACGTGGGCTCCACCCCCATGCTGTCCCCAAATGTGTGAGGGCAGCGGGCGGGAACGGGCACAGATTGCCTTTGTCTGGTGAGGCCACGCGGGCGTGACCTGCACAGAGCAGCCACCATCTTGGTTTTGTTTGCAGTGATGAATACCAGTTTGTGGGTAAACCACTTCTTTTTTGTATACTTATTAATATTGCCATATTAATTATTTATAATTATCATTGACATAACTATACTGAGGATGTCTTACCCCGTTGCTTCGTGCTCTTAGTAAATTGTTATCTCAACCAATAGTCTCTCTTTTTTGTCCCTTCCTTATGGAAAGGGGCAGGGGAAGGGGAGTGGCTTTATTGTAATTTAATTTCCTGCTTATGTGAAAAACAGCACAATCTTACAGTTTTACATCAGCAGATTCTTACTGAGCTGAGGACTTTGGGGTCGTGCATCTTGGGAGGTGAGCCACATAGCTAACCAGACCCGCAGCCACCCTATCTACCCACCCATTTACTGGAAAAACATCTTAGAAACAATGGCTAAAAATAGAATTGTTGATTAAAATAAATTAAACTAAAAAGCTTTTAAGCAATAGATCAAACTCTCTAGCTTTATGAGCTAAAGGTAATTAGAAGCTGTCCACTTAATACTGTTGACGCAGAATGCTGTTCCAGCCATGTATAATTTTATTGCTTATCTATAGTGGTCAGAAGCAAGGAACAGACCTTGTGTCTCATTTAAACATTTCTACTTCAGCCACTGTTCTGTTCCATCTTATCTTGAATAGCTCATGCTGAAATCAATTCATAATATTTTGTTTGTTACACTTAGAGACGTTATCACTTACAAAATGTGCCTTAATAGAAACTTGGAAAACTCTAGCCAGTCTTCTGTACAATATACATTTGTCCTCAGCTCAGAAAGCAGCTACCTGGAGAGGAGCCAGCAGGGCCATGTCAGAGGAGGCTGCCACAGTGGCAGACTGACAGATGCCTACTCCTACCTGCCTGGAGCAGCCCAGCATCTCTGTGTCTCCCTGTCCCCTGTATTTGTCTTACCCTAACAGGCACGTTCTCTTTCGATGTGACAGTGTGTTCTTGGTCTCTTACTCTCTGTCTCTGGCCTTTCTACATTTACCTATTTACATGTACTATCCTGCATGCTTCTGCAAAAGCAAGAGTCTTCTTCTAATGACTGCACGAAGGATTCTGATACAACGTTGGCAGTCCATAAGGCCTAATAGTTCAGTTATTTTAAAAATTTATGGTGACTTCCACAGCTGGTTTCTATCCAAATCTTTCTGGGTAGATAGATGCTGGACTTTGAATTATTATATGTAACTATTGGTGGGAAAGAAAGAATTAGCACTGCTGCCATGCCTGCCATTTTTCTGGTGTCTAAGAGCAGAGAAGGAATCCTAGTCCTTTTATTTGTTTCTGAAAGAGCAGAGGCAGTAAGTGCCTGTGCTCTTCATAAGACCCATATGAAAGACACCAAGTGAGTTTGCTTGTTCTTTGTCTGGAGAGTCCATGAGGATGCTCATTGCATTCCTCCACTGACTCCATGTCAGATGAGTGGGATGCTTGATTTTGCAGATCAGGATTGTGGAAGCACAGACAAGGTTTCCTTAACGAGAGGAGTAGTGGATAAATAGATGCTTCTGCTGCATTCGGGGGCAGGATAGATATGTGTGTGATGAGGGGGAAAAATAGTTGGATGAAGTAACATAACACAACAGTTATGTTTTTAAGGTATCTGTAGTCTGAGGAGACCCAAAAGCTTTTCAGCCTGTTTGCCTGGTACTGAAATGAAAATTTTTGGACCAAAAGTTATGTTAGTAGCACCATGAAATGCAATGTTTTTTTAGAAGAAAAGCAAAGAGTAACTTCTCCAGTTGAAACTGCAGGGGGAAATTTTAGGTATGCAGCATGTAATTACCAGAACTGGAATTTGGCCAGTTCATTGTGATTAATTTAACACCCGTATTCTTGTTAAAATTGCCATGGATTTTTTTAATGATCAAAACTAGTTGGGAATGGGTTTTGGCTTTCTGTTTCATCTACCATAAGTAAATGCAAAATACCAAGAAAGTCAGCTGTGTTATTTGATTTGTATTCTACCAGCCACTGATGTGGAATTGTCTTATAAACAATTCATATTTTTCAACTAGATTTTTTTTTTTGTAAAATCAAAATATTTTTGTGCTTTTATTTTATATTTATATAATTATTTATTTTATGGAAGCAGCGTTGTTGTAAGCATTATATTATGGTGATACTGCTTCTGTGAAAAGTTTGTGGGTTTGTAGTTGCTATTGCCTCATACTAATATGAAATTTAGTTGGAATGACATGTATGGGTTGTGTTTCTGAACAGCTATATGTTTTACATAAGGTGTATTTCTGAGTCACCTTTTCTGATGTGTTCTAAAATACTCCACAAATCTCAGCATTGATACTACCTTTTTGTGTATAACTGACTGATAATATTGATGAAAATGGGTGTTATTTAGGGTTTATCCACAATTGGCATCAGTCAAAATGAGTGTCTTCAGATTAATGCTATACAAGCAGAGAACTGATGAAACCTGCTGAAATGGAGTTTTCTCCCCCCAGAGCATTTGAATTCCACTTTCCCAAGCAAACATCCTTTCCAGGATTACTGGCACTTGAAATCTCACAGCTAAGTTCTGATACCAAAATTCTGACCCAGCAAGCAACATTTGAAT